>NC_090768.1:37883426-37885926 GCF_036898095.1 Palaemon carinicauda | reverse complement strand
TTTATTTTGTTTATAAAATGAAAGAATTTAAACCGGTATTTCTAATAATTATTGAAGTTTAGATGACAAATTCAGTGTGTTAGCATAATTCATTACTAGCTTAAAGTTATGAACTGATAAAGAAATATAGTTGAGAGCATTTCTATATCAAGAGGGGCACTCAGTAGAGCGCAGACCTCCGCCACGGCAGCTATTTCTCGACCTTGACCTTTGACCTTAACAAGTATTAATTGGCATGGAGTTTTATACCCTCAAATATGAACCAAATTTTAAGTCTCTGTGACATCGATGTCCAAACTTACGGCTGATTACGTGAATTGGACATTTTGCTTAACCTTGACTTTTGACCTTGACCTTCCAAAATTTAATAATTTCCAGCTTTTTACATAACAGTTAATCCCTGCAAGCTGTTAACAAACAAACACACAAACAGGGGCGAAAACATAACCTCCTTCTAACTTCGTTGGTAATAATGATAATTTTCACAAACTCCCATCATTTTAGGGTAGTGAAGACCTAATAAGTGGGGACGAAATTTGAAATAGTTGAAAATTATTGGAATGTCAACATCCTCCAAAATGAGCAGATATAAAACAAGTTACTTTTTAAACCAAAATCTGTTCTAACATAGCTAACTTTTTGTTTTTTCATTTCATATACTTGATCTGGGCTATATAGCCCGGTTAGGTAGCCAGGGAGGCCATTCAGCACATAAGAGGTATGTGATGAAAGAGAGCATAAAGTTAAAGGCTACAAAGTGGGTGCAGCTTGGATCCAAAGGGAAGATGCAAAGATCCTTAAAGCGCTGTTGTTGTGGTGGCCGATGTGGTAACTTCCCTGATTGGTGAACGCTAGACTGGGGTTCGAGTCCCGTTCAAACTCGTTAGTTTCTTTGGTTGCTGCAACCTCACCATCCTCGTGAGCTAAGGATGGGGGGGGGGTGTTTGGGGAAGCCTATAGGTCTATCTGCTGAGTCATCAGCAGCCATTGCCTGGCCCTTCTTGGTCCTAGCTTAGATGGAGAGCGGTTTGGCCGCTGATTACATGTATATATGGTCAGTCTCTAGGGCATTATACTGCCTGATAGGGCAATGTCACTGTCCCTTGCCTCTGCCATTCATGAGTGGCCTTTAAAACTTTAAACTAGTCTTCTACGGGATCGCCTTTTCGTATTTCAAGGTAAAACATCATTCAGTGATTACTCCATTTTTTCCATTAATTTAGTTTCCTTATATAATAGGCTATATAAGTCATGAATATTGAGGTCGTTGGCAGTTATAAAAAATTTATCATGAATTATAGAATAAGGTATAAAATATAAAATTATCACTGTCATATAAAAATAACTCAATCTGGCTCTTATTTTCCAACAGTATTTGTTGTACAATCAGACAATAAGCGTAAGCACAAAATAATGATAATAATAATAATAATAATAATTATTATTATTATTATTATTATTATTATTATTATTATTATTATTATTATTATTATTATTATTTGTAATTACAGATAGCAACCTGGACAACAAATTGAAAATCACCCACAAAATTCGAAATTTTCAATTATATCAAATCTCGCAACAACTTTTCCAATTCAACAATAAAAAAGTGTACGCAAGCTCATGCTCACAAATAATGTCTGAATAAAAGATAGAAAAATAATTCAGGAAATGTAACACGAAAGCCTTTCCTACTTATCCTAATTTCCTAAATCAGTTACAAGTCAGTTCCCTGAATTTACAAATTTTTACTTTGTATTTCTTTCGCATTATTTTGTCCCTAGAATCTTACACTCCTTAAACTCAACATTATTATTATTATTATTATTATTATTATTATTATTATTATTATTATTATTATTATTAGCTAAGCTACAACCTTAACTAGAAAAGCAGGATGCTGTAAGCCCAAGGGATCCAACAGAGAAAATAGCCCTGTGAGAAAAAGGAAATAAGGAAACATATAGAATAGTGTGCCCGAATGTACACTCAAATACACTCTAACCCAAATCAGTGGCACTACCCTATATTAGGGAACAATGGTTTGATTTTGGAATGTCCTCCTAAAAGAGCTGCTCACCATAGCTAAAGAGTCTCTTCTATCCTTACCAAGAGGAAAGTAGTCATTGAAAATTAAAGTGCAGTAGTTAACCCCTTGAGAGAAGAAAAAACAAATATTGGATAAATACCGTCTACTACATCCACAAGGAATTGAAGCACAAAAAAAAAAAAAAAAAAAAAAAAAATAAATAAATAAATCATCATACGTGAGTGATATAATATTAGATACAGAAAATTACAAAATTATAATAATGAGAAAGAATATTAGAAGATTGTTGACCATGTAGTCAATACTAAAATAAACCAAGAATGATTAGCAATTTCATTTAACATCAAAGACTGGAGTCGCAAGAACTAAGGCTATCAAAAATTGAAATACAACTTTAAGCCACAGGAAAAAACAACAAAAATAAATTACAGCCTTGGCTAAGGCATCAAT
>NC_090768.1:37875926-37878426 GCF_036898095.1 Palaemon carinicauda | reverse complement strand
ATGAATACCAATAATGGGAGATTTCAGAAATGGTATATTTATTTTGTTACTGCCAGACCTCTCAAAGACTTAATCGGTCACCGAGAAGCCGATAGATCGATAGATTTCATCAATAGAAGATACTGTAGCATTTGAGGCAACAGCTCATCACATTATTATTATTATTATTATTATTATTATTATTACTTGCTAAGCTATAAGTCTTGTTGGAAAAGCAGGGTGCTATAAACCCAAGGGCTCCAATAGGGAAAATAGCCCAGTGAGGTAAGGCAATCAGGAAATAAATAAACCACAAGAGAACTAATTAACAATAAAATATTTTAAGTGCAGTAGCATCAGTAAAATGAATATTCCATATATAAACTATAATCACTAAAAATCAAGAGGAAGAGATATCAAATAGAATAAGGTGTTCCTTCTCATTTACATTATCACACTCTCTTCTCCTGTTCTTTGACGTTGGTATAATCAGGTTGAAGGAACTTTTTCTATTCATGGAATTACATAAAGAAGTGAATATTTTCTCCCTTCACACCTCTAAGACTCAACAAAATCAGAAATGTCAAATTTTGATAGAGAATATTAGCCAAAGACATACACGACTTGCATGATCTGACAGTCAAACATTTGTTTCTAGTATTTGCACATTCAAGATCACTTCAAATACTAGCACGTCGTTAGCACAGCCTTTAACGTTTCGCATAGTATGAACCGGAATAGGTGAAAACTAAAATAATTAGAAGGGCACTCAATAGAGCGCACACTTCCGCCGTGGCAGTTTATTTCTCGACCTTGACCTTGAACTTGACATGTATTAATTGGATATTCATACACTCATATATGATCCAAGTTTGAAGTCTCTGTGACAACGATGTCCAAACTTATGGCTGATTACGTGAATTGGACATTTTGCTTGACCATGATCTTGACCTTCCAAAATTTAAACATTTCCAGCTTTTTACATAACAGTTAATCCCTGCAAGGTTCATTACCATATGATTAAAATTGTGGCCAGGAAGCTGTTCACAAACAAACACACACAAACAGGGGGTAAAATATAACCTACTGCCAAATTACAACTTCGTTGGCATAGGTAAATATGACATTGTATTACTTTAGTACAGAATACTAAAAATAGTTAGGAGTGAATTCAACCAAAGAGTAGAAAATACCTCAAACACGAGACGGGCCTACAAAACCAGTTTGCTCTGGCAATAATTTGAGTTCAGGGCAAGAATGTACACGCAATGAATAATCCTCGGGTGAAAGTCGTTTGTATGAATGACTGAAAATGAAAATGTACGCAAGAGGGCGAAGAAGCTGGACCTTCAAGGTCATCCGGTACCGTGAAACCGATCGTAATAGAAGGAAAATTAAACGAGATTAAATTATTAGGAGATCGGAAAATCGTCGATTTCTATTGCGGCTGCTGATGCTGTTGCTGATGATGATGATGATTATGATGAGGATCATTATTTCTAGTATTATTGATGATGATGATGATGATGATGATGATGATTATTTCTAGTATTATTGTTACTGATGATGATTATTTCTAGTATTATTGTTACTGATGATGATGATTATGATGATGATGATTATTTCTAGTATTATTGATGATGATGATGATGATGATTATTTCTAGTATTATTGATGATGATGATTATTTCTAGTATTGTTGTTACTGATGATGATGATGATGTTGATTAATATTTCTATTATTATTGTTACTGATTATTATTATTATTATTATTATTATTATTATTATTATTATTATTATCACTAGTTAAGTAACAACAATAGTTGGAAAAGCGGGATGCTATAAGCCTAAGGGCTCCAGCAGAAAAAAAAATAGCCCAGTAAGGAATGGAATCAATGAAATGGGTAACCTACAAGAGATGTAATGATTAATTAAAATAGAATATTTCAAGAACAGTAACAACATAAAATAGACTTTTCATATATAAACCATAAAGAAAAAAAAACAAGAGGAAGAGAAATAAAATAGAATAATGTGCCCGAGTATAATCTCAAGCAAGAAAACTCTACCCCAAGACATTATATGATCAAGTATATTATATAAGTGTTAATTTCAATGCAATTGGTTTCTTTACTATCAGGTATCTCTGTTTAATTTCATATCTTTAACGATGAAAACATACTATAATCTTTCGAATTGGGTAGTTGAATTGATAGAACTTCAAAAGTTCAAACTTGCAGCAAATGTTTTTATATTGAACAGGCTGAGATGTATTTCTAGAGTTTATATATGAAATATCTGATTTGATGTTATTACTATTTTTAAAATATTTCATTATTGCTAATTATTTCTCATATCTTTTATACATTTCCTTATTCCCTTTCCTCAATGGGCTATTTTTCCCTGTTGGAGCTATTAGGCTTATAGCATCTTGCTTTTCCCACTTGGGTTGTAGCTTAGCTAATAATAATAAGAAATATCGGTTTTGATGTTATTACTATTTTTAAAATATTTTATTAT
>NC_090768.1:37853426-37870926 GCF_036898095.1 Palaemon carinicauda | reverse complement strand
TGTGTGTGTGTGTGTGTGGAGAGCTTTTGGTAAACAAAATTAAATTGTGAAAAGTGAAACCCCACTTTCTCTAAAAAAAGTATTTAATGAGATGGTCCTACCAGTATTAACTTATACATCAGAAACTTGGAGCTTAACTAAACCCTTAGAACGTAAGCTAGTTGGAACTTAAAAGAGCTATGGAAAGAATAATGATGGGAATGACACTGAAAGACAGAAAATAGAGGAAACTAGAGCAGTGGATTGTTTAACAAGAAGTAAGAAAAAGAAATGGACGTGGGCAGGACAGATAATAGATGGACAAAAAGAATAACAGGATAGGTTCCTAGAGATTGCAAATGAAGCAGGGGGAAGGAAGAGAAGACGATGGATTGACAAACAAAGAACATTTGCGGGTATAGACAGGCATAGAAAGACCATACACTGACGGGAGTTGAAGAACATGTCTGAGGACATTGTCCTGTAGTGGACTTGTTACGGTTGATGATGATGATGATTATGATATGTGTGTGTGTGTGTGTGTGATAACGAGTGGCACATCGACAGCCCCTACCCACAACACACAAACGAACACAGCACCAGTGGGTCCTTGATATTAAGCCCCTTTGTCTTATTACCTCTCTCAACGTAGTCAGTACCTTCCCAATGATTTCCCCACATCTAAAAACTTCACTTTCGCATTCTTTCCACAAGCCAATCCTTTACCCTCCCAACTGAGCACATAACAAACTTCATTCTATCTGACCCAATTTTCACCTATAATGACCACTTCATCTGATGATAACTTGCTTTTCATCTCCTAGTGAAGACCAGGGTCCTATATCTGAACCGTGGTGAGTACATACGCCATCGGCATAATGACCCGTTGAACTTTCTTGTAAATGGTCATAGGGATAACAGCCTCACTCCATAAATATTTGCTGAGATCCGAAAGGGTAACAGCTCTTGCTGTTACTCATATGGGGACAAAGAGAAATTTGGAAAAATAATTATATATACATATATATATATATATATATTATATATATATATATATTATATATATATATATATATATATATATATATATATATATATATATATATATATATATATATATATATATAAAATAAATATGCGATAAGTTCTAGATTAAGATGGAAGATCTGACAGTAATTCAATATGGAGATATCTGAAAGGCTGAACCAAAAAGCAATTTATAAAGATCATTCAGAAATATTGACGATGGAAGTGAATTGTATAAAAATCATTACGAGCATCATTTAAAATATTTCTAAACCCCACCCAGAAAGTATAAAGGGAGGATGTCATATCCTGCATTACTTTTCCATTCTTAAAGCCACTTGGCTCATGGAAATTGAAACACTGATATCCCACAACTAAAGACCGATGAATCCTGAACATCCAAGTCTTCCTCTGCCACATTAATAACTTCAATTATTATACTCTCTAACATTTACCATGCATGTGTCACTTGAGTTTAGTAGGGGACAGGTAGAAGCAAGACGGGGGCTAGAGAAGTAAATGGCGAGATAAAGTGAAGGATGATATGGAGAGAAGGGGTTTGGTGGAAGAGGATGACTTCGATAGAAGGCATTGGAGAGGGCGCATCAGGCAACCGACCCCTTAATGTAAGGATAACGGTGGGGAAGAGGAGAAGCAAGACAGAACCAGAGGTGAATATAGGTTATGGTACTGCTTCAAAGATATTGTTTATTGAATAAACACTCCCAAAACGCAGTTTTTCTGTTTCCACTTGATTTTTTTTTTTTTTTTTTGCCTAAAAGTTCCAATAGTTGTACACAACAGTCTCTATTAATGGTTCGACCATCCCAAAGTAGTGTTTATACTTCCCTAGAACCCGGAATCATAAGTGCTGTCACCTATTACATGATTAACTGATAACACCAGTTTGAATTTTGTAACCATAGCTTGTTTTAAATCTTTGATATTGGCACAAGTTGTGGTGGCCTAAGTGGTAACGTCCCTGACTGGCGATTGCCAAACTAGGATTCGAGTCCACTCAAGCTACTTAGTTCCTTTGGTCGCAGCAACCTAACCATCCTTGTAAGCTAAGGATGGGAGGTTTGGTGGAGCCTATAGGTCTACCTGCCGAGTCATCAGCAGCCATTGCCTGGCCCTCACTGGTTCTAGCTTGGGTGGAAATGGGGCTTAGACGCTGATCATCTATTTATATATATGGTCAGTTTCTAGGGCACTGTCCTGCTGGCTAGGGCAATGTCACTGTCCCTTGCCTTTGCCATTTATGGGTGGCCTTTAAACCTTAAACCCTTGCCTCGTCCAGGGTTACCAATCTCATTGATATAATCTGGATTTTCCTTAAAAATTAGCTAGAAATGTCCTGGATTCTCCTCCGCCCTCATCTCCTATTTTGGTAACAATTTTCATAATGCCCATCATATGCACAGCTCGCTCATCATCAATATGCCACTGTGAATAATGTACCTGAGCCAGTACTGATGCCTATAGTTTCATTTACTTATTAAATAAAAAGTCTTCTATTCAATACTATATGATGAATTTCATCCATTTATTCGTAGTTGGCTGTTGCTTTCTGGAAACCCCTGAATGTAGCACCATACCTCCTGAGGGTGCAGTGTGAGAAAGATTTCCAACCTCCTCGTGGATTTCCTTTGGCTTTATACAGTACTCTAGTTTTGCAGATGAAAAATCACGTATGATGAAGCCCTCCTTTTCGAGCCCTTTGAAATTTTACTCTTGCCTAGTGATATACAAAGGGCCTTCCCTAAAAAATAACCAAGGCCTGTAATAGAGCTCCTGTGAATATTCACATAAGGATATTTTAGAGAACATAAAATCACAAGCAACACTTACTTTTTAAAATCAGTAGGATGAAACAACTATCGTATATAATAAAAAATAAGTGTCTCCATATATATATATATATATATATATATATATATATATATATATATATATATATACACACACACACACACACACACACACATATATATATATATATATATATATATATATATATATATCAGTCACGGTGAGCTCTCCCCGTCCCTCGGGTAGGGGGGAAAGAGTGTAGTCATACCCAGGTGAGAGGGGGGGGGGGTGCGTGTGCGTGCATATCCATCTAAATAATAAGCAGTCATTTTTTACGAGTAGCGTACACTAGTTATATAATAAAAATGCTAAACACATAAGAAAATACGGAAGAATACATAAGAGCGGGAAAGATCAAATGTTAATACATACTATAGTTCATTTCTTTTAGCGATGCATATTTGCACCGACTCGCGGCGGTGCCCTTTTAGCTCGGAAAAGTTTCCTGATCGCTGATTGGTTAGAATTATCTTGTCCAACCAATCAGCGATCCGGAAACTTTTCCGAGCTAAAAGGGCACCGCTGCGAGTCGATGCAAATATGCATCGCTAAAAGAAATGGACTATAATTCCAGTGAGCCTGAGTACATACTTTGCAAACTTCCACATATTTCCGAATCAAAATCATGCTAAACAAAGGCTAAAGAAAATAAAATGCAAAAATATCAACTGCTAATGCAGATGAAAAACAAATCCAAGTCAAGGTTATGGATTTTGAAAATCTAGTAAATGTTAAACAAAAAATAATAAAACAGTAAAACGTTTGCCAAATAACCAATTCGATATATTACGGCTAACAGAAACTCGTTTAAAAGCACTTTCATAAAAGATGTATGAAACATTAGTGAAATGTCACTGGTTCAAAGATCTAGCAATGGAGTGGTAATTCTCCCAATGCAACATGAAAACCCTAAGAAATAATCATAAATATGAAATATTAGAAAATTTTGATCAAAACGTGTAAGAAAAAGTAGAAAATACGAAAGCCAATGTTAGATCATCATCATCTCCTGCTTCCATTGACACAAAGGGCCTCGGTTAGATTTTACCAGTCTTCTCTTATCTTGAGCTTTTAATTCAATACTTCTCCATTCATCATCTCCAACTTGACGCTTCATAGTCCTTAGTCATGTAGGCCTGGGTCTTCCAAGATCAGTCATATATAAACTATGAAACGAAACTTTACGTTAAACTGTTCAACAGAAAAGCATTTACAAGTTTGAGCTTTTAAGTTTCACCGATTCAACCGCCAGATTGGGAAGATCATTCGACAAATCTAGTCACAGTTGGAACAAAACTGCAGGTTTTATCAACTGAATGTAATGTAGTTGAGATTTTTTAAACGATACAATATTAGCTGATGGTAAAGAAGAGAAACTGCAGAAACTGGTAAGAAATGTGAATACGTTTGGAGAAAGCCCATATGGAATAGAAGTAGAGTACGGTGCATAAATGTTAGCCAGGGAGGCGGAGGTTAAATTGCATATGAATGGATGACTGTAGGGTAAAAACAAAATAAAGTTACATGGTGGTAAAGCAACATAGTCGTGGTATAAACATGAAACAATATCCAATAGATTTTGTGGATTTGAGAACAAAGCCCTCAGAAGGATATTGGGAGTTAAATGAAACTATTAGAAATTACTCGAATGCCATATGTAGATGAAATCATGGTGAGGGGTAGATGGAGATGGTTTGGGCATGCTCTTCGTACTCACCAAGAGAGATTAGTTCACCAAACATTCAACTGGGCTTCACAAGACACTAGAAGAGTTGGAGGACCCAGACCTACATGGCTAAGGCCTATGAAACGTGAGGTAGAAGATGATGAATGGAGGAATATTGATTTAAAAGCCCAGAGACCGACTGGCGAAATCTAACCAAGATCCTTTGTGTCAGTAAGCATGGGAGGAGATGATGATGATGATGAATGCAAAGAAATTAGCAGCAATTTTGTAAAATAGTTTTTATGAGAAGAGATATGTCTGTGGAGGCAAGGTAGGAAAATATGTTGGGACCACAGGGTCAACATTCATGTGCACAAGTGAATTATGAATGATGAATGTAAATAAGAAAGAAAAAAATGAAGAATCTATTGAGATAAACCGTCCGCACTCATATGGTGTAGAAAGGGTTGAGATCATGAGAACTGTTGGGATACAAAATACAAACACTTTGCTTGTTCGATAACATAAACCATAATACTTCTACAATATTATTATTATCATTATTATTATCATTACAAGCAAAGCTATAACCCTAGCCAGATGCTATAAGCCCAAGGGCTTCAACAGGGAAAAATAGCCCAGCGAGGAAAGCAAACAAAGAAATAAACAATCTAAATAAAATATCTCAAAAACAGTAACATTAAATTACATCCTTCACATATAAACTATAAAAACTTCAAATAACAAGAGGAAGAGAAATAAGATAGAACAGCATGCTCGATTGTACCTTCAAGCAAGAGAACTCCAACCCAAAACAGTGGAAGACCCTGGCACAGAGGCTATGGCACTACCCAAGACCATAGAACAGGGCATTTGGTCGCTTGCAAAGCAAATGAAGAAAATTTTGTGAAAAGATCTCATACATAAGTTGCCTTTTGGAGGAAGAGGTAAACGGAAATTGCGAGAGTCTAAGTACCTATAGTCCATTTCTTTTAGCGATGCATATTTGCATCGACTCGCAGCGGTGCCCTTTTAGCTCGGAAAAGTTTCCGGATCGCTGATTGGTTGGACAAGATAATTCTAACCAATCAGCGATCAGGAAACTTTTCCGAGCTAAAAAGGCACTAACCAATCAGCGATCCGGAAACTTTTCCGAGCTAAAAGGGCACCGCCGCGAGTCGGTGCAAATATGCATCGCTAAAAGAAATGGACTTATAGGAAGTGTGAGTTCGTGCAAGATAAAGGTGAGTGTAACAGTAAGCGGGTCAACGTCCTGCTGATGCGCTCCAGTTAAACAAAGACCGGCCATCTTTCTTCTGCTATGATGAATTAAAGATGACCGCAACAGTGATGCTGTTCTACTTCCTCTGGGCCCATCTCCATTAAGAAAAAATGGTTAGTGGTAAAAAAATACTGTGTAAGTGAATATGAATATATATATATATATATATATATATATATATATATATATATATATACGTACACACACACACACACACATATATATATATATATGTATATATATACACATAAATATAAACAGTGTGTTTGAGAGAGAGAGAGAGAGAGAGAGAGAGAGAGAGAGAGAGAGAGAGAGAGAGAGAGAGAGAGAGAGAGAGAGAGTAGAAAATCCACAGTGGTGCAGTGCGAATATTCATTCTCTCACGGCTTAGTATGATACACTGGTATTTTCAACTAAACTTTTAAGACCACCAGAATCGAATTACACACAAATATATATATATATATATATATATATATATATATATATATATACGCAATCTATATGTATATACTGTACAGTATGTATGTATGTATGTATGTATGTATAATACACCTCTTACTTTCAGTCTATTCTTATTGTTTCCTCTCTTAATATTCTGGTCTTCACCACAATATAAATATCCTATGTAAGCTCACGTGTCTTTAAATAACTATAAACTACTACAGAAATAATTTCAGATGAACTTGTATGCACCTATATGTCCTTTAACTTATCATCACATTTGTTAATATTACTAGTTAAGCTCGTTGGAAAAGTAGGATGCTATAAGCCCAAGGTCTCTAACAAGGAATATAGCCCAGTGAGGAAAGGAAATAATACAACAGAGGGAATAGTATGCCAGATTGTACCCTCAAGCGAGAGATCTCTAACCCAAGACAGTGGAAGACCATGGTTCAAAGGCTATAGCACTACCCAAGAAGAGAGAACATTGGTTTGATTCTGGAGTGTCCTTCTCCTAGAAGACCTGCTCATCCAGTATAATATGGTAAAGAGAACAGGCCAAGCTCTTCCATGTTATCTTTACAACGAATGTCCACCTCAATTCTAATTCTGCCTTCAAATCGACATTCTTTGGTCAGACTGAAACTGGCCAAGAACAGTAAATAATAATAACAATAATAATAATAATAATAATAATAATAATAATAATAATAATAATAATCATTATTATTACTATCAATATTATTATTATTATTACTATTATTATTATTATTATTATTATTATCATTACTTGCTAAGCTACAACCCTAATTGGAAAAGCAGGATGCTATAAGCCAAAGGGCTCCAACAGGGAAAATAGCCCAGTGAGGAAAGGAAACAAGGAAAAATAAAATATTTTAAAAACACTAACATTAAAATAAATATTACCCATATAAACTATAAAACCTTTAACAAAACAAGAGAAAGAGAAATAAGATTGAATACTGTGCCCGAGTGTACCCTCAAGCAAGAGAACTCTAATTGGAATCATTACGCTTATTCTTCATGGTGCCGATGCAATTACACCGTATTAATTACAAAATTGTTGTATTCTTTCGAACAAATAATGTTGGTCGTCCATATATCACTTACATTTTTTTACCTCTTTACCCAAATTATAGGATCATCTCGTAAATGAAATCGTTGAATCAGTGGAATTTCAGTTCAAACTTGGTGCAAACGCCCTTTCGTTAAGCAGGTTGATATCAGTCTCGTTTCATGGGTTAATTGTTACTCCTTTATTTTGTTATTTATCATTATTCTATTTTATTAATTCTTAGGTATATTTTCTTCAAAAAATTATTATTTACTCCTCAGTTTCCTTTTTGCAATAGGTTGCTTCCCCTATTGGGGTCACTACTTTTCTAAAAAGGGTTGCACATTGGATGATGATGATGGTGATAATGACGATAATAATAATCTCACCTATATAATAAAGAGCAAGTGTCTGGCTACATGTGTATATATATATATATATATATATATATATATATATATATATATATATATATATATATATATACACACGTATATATATATAATTTCTTTTCGGGTATGCTCAGCTCTCGCTGTTCCTCGGTTCGGGGAGAGAGAGAGTAATCTTACCCTGCTGAGAAGAGCATTTGTGTGCGCGCATATCTTTAGCCGTTATTTTTGACGGGTCGCATACACTAGTAAAAATAATAATGATAATAATAACAACAACAACAATAATAATAAAAATAATAATAATAATTGCAGCTCTGTATCTTCATTGGCAAACAAAACAAAAACGAATTGGTATTTTTAGTTTAACTTATCGCCTGTACTTACCCTGTGTCTTAAAACATCTAAAGATAAGGGTTAGATTTGAAATTCGTCATATCAAAATTTACACAAAACCCAACCAATGTGATACAATCTGACAATTATTGCATTTTAGGAGAATATTAAATAAAGGATGCCGAGGTAAGCTAAGGCTTTTGTTTGCTAACGATATTGAAACAAGCAATCAGAACGATAAACAAATTATTGATCTTTCTGCCTAATTTATCCTTATGTCTATATACCCATTCGTAAGGTTATTTCATCCCTACAAATTACAATCAATCATATAAATTGATATATCACTTAAGGTTGTGGTGACCGATGTGGTAAACGTCCCTGAATGGTGAACCCCAGACTGGGGTTCGAGTCACGCAAACTCGTTAGTTACTTTGATCGCTGCAACCTCATCATCCTTGTGAGCTAAGGATGGGGGGTTTGGGGGAGTCTATAGGTCTATCTGCTGAGTCCTCAGCAGTTATTGCCTGGCATTCCTTAGTCCTAAGTTGGGTGGATAGGGGGCTCGGGGGCTGATCATATGTATATATGGTCAGTCTCTAGGGCATTGTCCTGCTCGATAGAGCGATGTCACTGTCCCTTGCCTCTGCCATTCATTAACGGCCTTTAAACCTTTAAACATACAATCTTCAAATATCTCGCTTACTTAAATTATTCCTAAAACTTTGGCAATTATATATTATTATTGTTGTTATTGCTATTATTAGTCCATTTCTTTTACCAAGTCATATTTGCACCGACTCGCAGCGGTGCCCTTTTAGCTCGGAAAAGTTTCCTGATCGCTGATTGGTTGGACAAGATAATTCTAACCAATCAGCGACCAGGAAACTTTTTCGAGCTAAAAGTGCACCGTTGCAAATATGACTCGCTAAAAGAAATGGACTATAGTCCAGCTGCAGTTAATACGTCCTACCATTTTGGGAATTATTGCTATTTTTGGTATTACTATTACTATTACTATCCAAGCTGTAATTAATACGTATCACTTAGAACAGTAAAAATAAAAAGAAAGGTCTTCATCAAAGCAGCCAGGAAAAGATGAGAGAACATAAGAGATTAATAGCACAGTAGCATCATCATTACTAGCCAAGCTACAACCCTAGTTGGAAAAGACGGATGCTACAAGGCCAAAGGCTCCAACAGGAACCTCATTCTGATACGGAGTATCCCCCCCCCGCCCCCACCCTAAAGAGGGTATATGAATCACAAGCACTATGGAAGAATTTTTCAAATGGGGTTGATCATTAAAATCTAGTTGAGAAGTGATATAACAATTGATTCATTTTTTTTCTTGAGCGCCACCTCCTCCCAGAGAAAATGGCTTATCACTTTAAAAACCCTTACATTTAAGATATAGGAGTTAGAGGAAGAAAAAAAAAAAAAAAAAAAAACTTTTTTTTTATTTTTGATAAATCATAATACTTACTTGAAACAAGTCATGAAAATCAACTTCCTACAAATGCCAATGATATTAACGATATTAAAAGGAACCTTTAAATTTCAAATGGACTGCAGAGAAATAACGTTGTTGGGCAATGCAGTTATGGTGTTCCTATTTAGTACTTACAACCTCTAACATAACTGAACAAATCAACTGTTGTTTCCAAAACAATTGTTTATTGATTCATGAATCTGACCCACATAGCCTACCTAGTGCTGGGGTCGGGAGACCATTCAGTGGAAAATCCATGATATTACACCAAGTAGTAATAAGTTAAGAGGTTGGAGAACATGGTGAACGAAAGAAATCTGGATTGGAGGTCAACTAGAGCCCTTTTACCCCCAGGGTATTTGGAAATTTCCAACCCTTAACCCCCAGGGGGTTAGTTTTCCCAGCACATTTTGCAGTATATTTTTTTTAAATTGCTCTAACAGCCTTAATTTTTGTCATAGAGAGGTCAGGTTGGTCTCATTCTCTTGGAAAATGCCCGAATTTTCTCAAAAAATTATCAAAAATATGAAAAATAAATTTTTTATAGCATTTTTTTGCAAGGACGTACTGGTACGTCCTTTGGGGGCGAAAGGGTTAAGAGGTTGGAGAACATGGTGAAAGCTAAAACGTAGATGAAGATCTGAAGGGATGCTAAAGAGACACTATAGTAATGACTACAGTGCGCCACTTGAGATGCACTCATGAAAATATTCTTTACCCCTCGATAGGGAAAACTGTTTATTGAATATTTTCAGTTTTTTTTTTTTTTTTGTTACGAATTTCTGTCTTTATCAATTTCAAAAAAGAAATTGTTCAATCGAAATTCTTTGAAATATCGGATCCTGCTTTTCCAACTAGGGTTAAAGCTTGGCAAGTAATTATAATAATAATAATAATAATAATAATAATAATAATAATAATAATAATAATAATAATAATAATAAAATCTTCAAAACCTGACTGGAAGCACCTAAAGACAGCAAAATGATAATCTTTGTTTCAAAATATATGGAGAGGAACTACACTTTGAAAAATACAGTATACCTAAAATCTACTTTTCAAGTGATATAAATTTTCCCAGAGATTCGAATCCTAAAAATACTCCTCCGTCCTTCAAAAGAACAGGAAATATAAAAAAAAAAAAAACTATAGTAATCAAAAAATTAAAAAAAGCGCCATGACTCTTCATTCAAAAGATAAAGAAGATAACCTTTATCTAATTACCAGCGAGTATATTTCGACAGGGAAAGACAAAACTCGGTTTATAATTTCGTTCATTCATAAAAGGGTTAAGAATTGTGTCTCGTTCCAATCTCATTTAAATCTCATTCATTTCCGGAGCAATTACTTTATCTATCGCAAACAAAATCATAATTTCATATCCATTAAGCATCCAAGTTGTACCACGGAGCGCCGAGTGCAAGCTTCGCTTTATTAAAGTTGGGGGTAAGGGGGGGGGTTGGGGGGGGTTTGGGGGTGGATCTCGACTGGAAAGGGGGAGAGGTGAGGGGACAGGACGAGAGGAAAAAGAAGAGATGGGGTTGTAGGAGGGCGTTGGGGTTCGGGGTGGTAGAGGTGGACCTGGAGTAAAGGTATAGAGCAAGCTCTGGTAAAGAGGGGATGCTGGGAGAACGGGAGGGGAAAAAGTTGGGGGGAGGGAAAGAGGGAGGTGGAGGGGGGGGGGGGGGGCAATAGGCAGCTGCATCCAACCTCTCAGTTTTAAAGAGCATTACAGGGTAGAGCACATGACGCAGGCCCGGCGTGGCTGAAAAACAACAGGTGGGAATAATAATAACGCAAATATTATCAGACGAGATGAGGATATTCCGAATGGAAGGTGATAATAACATTGAGGGAATGAGGGAAACAGGAGAAAAACACAAGAAATGGCAACTGGAGGAGGAGGAGGAGCACGATGAAAACAAAGGAGGAGAAGGGAGACAGAGAGTGGATATTATTGCTGAGGCGAAAGGAAAATGTAATGTGCGATTATTAATTAATAAGAAAAACTGTTTTGGTCATCATCAAGATATTTCATGAAATACAGTACAATTGACGCAAAAATAACTGATTTACATTTGTTAGTCTTAAAGTATTGATTTTAAATATCCTAAATGAAAATCATCAATAATGAGAATTACCACAATTGAAAATATCTACTGACGGAAGTTTGACTATTACTAATCTTAACACTGTAAAATAACAACTCATTTTAATAAAGAATATAAATCATCTTAACGTTTTTGATGCAATAGAATGCCGTCAATCTTATTAATGTTAAATTATTATTATTATCATCATTATTATTATTATTATCATTATTAGCTAAGCTACAACCCTAGTTGGGAAAGCAAGATGCTATAAGCCCAAGGGCTCTAAAAGGGAAAAATAGCCCAGTGAGGAAAGGAAATAAGGAAATAAATAAACGATAAGAGAAACAATGAACAATAAAAATGAAATATTTTAAAAACGGTAGCATCATCAAAACAGATATTTCATAAATATAAACTATAAAAAGACTCATGTCAGCCTGTTCAACATGAAACGATTTGCTGCAAGTCTGAACTTTTGAAGTTCTACCGATTCAACTAACTAGAGTTACGGTTATCTATGAGTTTCAAATAATCACTGGGACCATACTTCTATAAATAAATATACTTCAGCTTCAAGTCAAGTGAGATCCACAGTGCGCCTCCAACATTTCAATGCAATCCATATAGTATTTGGTCTATTTGAGTAGTTAAATGAAAAAGACGTTAAGAAAAGTAATGTACATTAAGTTTATATTAGGGCTAAGATGAAAGATAATATCCAAAGAACTTCCCATCCCACTCCAGAATTTTACTCTATCTGTTTAAAGACTTAAAGCCCGCCCATGAGTGGCAGAGGCAAGGGACAGTGACATTACCCTATCAAGGTGATCAATCCCCTGGAGACTGACCATATATACATATGATCAGCGCCCAGGCCCACTCTCCACCCAAACTAGGACCTGGCAATGGCTGCTGATGACTCAGCAGATAGACCTAAAGGCTCCCCCCAAACACCCCACCCTTAGCTCACAAGGATGGTGAGGTTGCAGCAACCAAATTAACTAACGAGTTTGAGCGGGACTGAAACTCCAGTCTGGCGCTCACCAGTCAGGGACGTTACCACATCGGCCACCACAAACCTTAATAGAATTGAACCATATTACGTATAATTAATGCATTTATTGGAAAACTGATTTTCTTCGGAAAGAACATACGTAAGCAGTGAAACATGCAGTTATAACAGTGAATATTAATGTCTAATTTTGTATCATTTAATCATAAAAGGAGTTACCAAACAATTACAAATTTGATATGATGACTGACATCTTACAGTAGATCGAAAGTTTTGTACCGAGAGCGGACTGATTGACTGAAGTAACTAGTGTCAAATCGGCAATGACCACTGATGCCTATGTAACAAAAGTTTTAAAACCTGCAGAAAAGGATATTTCGTCACTATATAAACATGCAAACATACGACACATCAGGTTGACAACAGCATAATCATTTCATATACTTCATATGCAGGTGGTAGTTATCTATCATTATAGTTCTGTCACATATTCCGTGAATTATCACCAGCAAAATTTCCTATCGGCGTAATGTATCATAATCATTACTCAAGACTTAATCAAGCTTCTACGGATTATGATGACCTTATGTCATCCACTGTAAATAAAACAAAAAGAATAACAAATAGATGAATATACATCACACAGCATAAACGTGCAAAACTAAGGCAATAAGAGCTTCAAAGTTGAAAGCAGCAGCTCCAACATCACTTACAAAATCACTCCACAGTTCTCAAATCAATGGAAATAAGGCCCTCACGTATAGAGCAATATGACATCTCATAAAAACTTCTTCCCTCTAGGGGTTCCAATTGTTGAGGGTAGAAGAGACTCTTTAGCTATGACAAGTAGCTCTTCTTCGAGAAGGACACTCCAAAATCAAAATATTGTTCTCTAGTCTTGAGTAGTGCCATAGAATACGAACTATGAACATCCACTGTTTTGGGTTAGAGTTCTCTTTCTAGAGAGTACAATCAGGCACACTATTTTTTGTTTCCTTATTTCCTTTCCTCATTGGGCTATTTTTCCTGTTGGAATCCTTGGACTATTGCACCTTGCTTTTCCAACTAGGTTGCTGCTTAGCTAATAATAATAATAATAATAATAATAATAATAATAATAATAATAATAATAATAATAATGTAGAACTTGATGTTTAACAAAGAAAATAACACACCAGTGTCTGAAATTTTCCCACTAAAATCGAGTTATAGTATATTTATTACAACAGATATATAATAGAGGATTGTTGAACTCAGTAACCACTGTTAGAAAAATAAGGAAGCACCCACTTTGATACCCATCCTCCTAGACTGATTGCATCCAGTAATGAGAAAAGCATTTCGATAATGGTAGAATAATCTTGACCAGATCAATAGCTCATAAGGAGCATTTCTCCGTAGGAAGCTTCAAGATAACTATCTATTTTTTTTTCTTCATTACTACAGATAAATCATCATGGATCGTGTTACTATGTGAAACAATTCAAACAGTAGTAACTTGGTAAGATATCGGCTGTATTTAATGTCTAATAACAAGAGATTTAGAAACAGTTTAACTTTATATCTCATTTCTAAATATTTCTGGAGACGGCAATTTATTCTTTCAACAAATTCGTGTGATCT
The DNA here is from genome assembly GCF_036898095.1 of Palaemon carinicauda. Taxonomy (NCBI): domain Eukaryota; kingdom Metazoa; phylum Arthropoda; class Malacostraca; order Decapoda; family Palaemonidae; genus Palaemon; species Palaemon carinicauda. The sequence goes on along the minus strand of NC_090768.1, from coordinate 37,856,637 downwards.
TTCCCAATGGAAGGAGGATAATATATGGCTCGAAAACAGTTAAATAAGTCCAGTGTAGAAAATAAATTTCTCTCATAATACATAATTTGAAGAAAATAAAAATTACAATAAACGCCAAATGTTGGAGATAGAGTTGGCTTCCATCAGTGTGGTAATCCACAACCACGAACCTCATTAATGAATATGTGGCTAAATATGGGATATGTACAGTTGGACTCAGAAATTCCTGGCACACCTCGCTCTGAACAAGTGCATTCTGCCACACCATTACTGCACAGAGAGTTCTTGTGTTAAGTCCCGCCCACCACCTCCTTCATATATCCCTATACTATCTGTTTGGATATCTGCAACGCAGTAAGGGAATAACAGGGTACACTTCCTCAGAGCAAGGCGTGCCAGGAATTACTGTGTCCAACTGTACTCTAATAAAAAATGATTGATTGAAATAAAAACCATGCATGAGAATAATTCTGCATTGACTTGCAACGAAACTGATCAAATGCAGTCAAAATATAGAACTAGAGGCAACATAGTCGTTTTTCCTATTACCATTTAACAATAAAATTTCGATGCCAATGTCGACAGCTTACAATGACAATTTACTTTTTGAACGCGATTTCATAAATATATCACTATCAACAACAACAGCAACAACAACAACAACAACAACAACAACAACAACAACAACAATAATAATAATAATAATAATAATAATAATAATAATAATATCTGTAAAGCAATTACGAACCAGAATGAATGTGTACCGAGTTTAAACCATTATCTAATTATACGAAATCATTCGATGGTACGCCGAAAAGCTTTGAGGATTACAAAATTCAAGTTGTCAGTTAAAAATCTTTTATAGTCAACTAGTTGCCTTTTCTATTTACTTTTTTACTATAGTCCATTTCTTTTAGCGAGGCATATTTGCACCGACTCGCAGAGGTGCCCTTTTAGCTCGGAAAAGTTTCCTGATCGCAGATTGGTTAGAATTATCTTGTCCGACCAATCAGCGATCAGAAAAATTTTCTGAGCTAGTACATAGATTTCAAGTACACTAAATAATGCGAAGTACTATAAATATGTCATTATTCTTACTAGTGGTAACATTTCCATTGTCAAAACTAACATATTGAAGATATAACGAAAAAATTTAGGACCCCCAAATACATAAAAACAATCAACAAAATATTAATCAAAGGTGTATAAGGTAATAAAGTTAATTCAGATGACCATAGTATATATCAGATTAAATCAATGGCTAATTTTAAGGGATGTTAGCATAAGAAACAGTTGGACCATTTCTCAGGCTTTCATATCAAAAGGGATGACATCTTGTACACTCGGGCACGCTGCTCTATCTTATTTCTCTTCCTCTTGTTTGTTATGAAGTTTTTATAGTTTATATATAAAAGATCTAATTTAATGTTGTTACTGTTCTAATAACATTTGATTTGATTGTTTATTACTTCTCTTGTAGTTTATTTATTTCCTTATTTCCTTTCCTCACTGGGCTATTTTTCCCTGTTGGAGCCCTTGGGCTTATAAAATCTTGCTTTTCCAACTAGGATTATAGCTTGGCTTGTAATAATAATAATAATACCGTATCCTGGTTTGCTTAACAAAAGAGGATTGTTTACTCTTCATAGGTAGTTAATATTCTCAAAAGAATTCAAAAGCGGCTGGATTCTGTAATTCATAAAGACAGAGTCACATGATAGGTTTTATCATTTTTTAGCCTCTGCAGCCAATGTCATTTTACCCATTGGTGTACAACCAAGGATACGAATAATTATCACAGTGATGATTCTTAAGTGAATTTCTGACACCAGCTTAGAAGAACTTGTGACGCTAGTTTATCGAAATATATCAATCAATTATTAGCCACTTGAAACAAGAGGTTTTTAAATTTCTGGCACCAGCTTAGGTGAACTTGTGACGCTAATTTATCGAAATTTATCAATCAATTATTAGCCACTTGAAACAAAGGACTTTTAAATTTCTGGCACCAGCTTTGGTGAACTTGTGACGCTAATTTATCGAAATATATCAATCAATTATTAGCCACTTGAAACAAAGGACTTTTAAATTTCTGGCACCAGCTTAGGTGAACTTGTGACGCTCATTTATAGAAATTTATCAATCAATTATTAGCCACTTGAAACCAGGGGCTTTTGAATTTCTGGCACCAGCTTAGGTGAACTTGTGACGCTAATTTATCGAAATTTATCAATCAATTATTAGCTACTTGAAACCAGGGGCTTTTAAATTTCTGGCACCAGCTTAGGTGAACTTGTGACGCTAGTTTATCGAAATTATCAATCAGTTATTAGCCAATTGAAACAAGAGGCTTTTAAATTTCTGGCACCAGCTTAGGTGAACTTGTGACGCTAGTTTATCGAAATATATCAATCAGTTATTAGCCAATTGAAACAAGAGGCTTTTAAATTTCTGGCACCAGCTAAGGTGAACTTGTGACGCTCATTTATAGAAATTTATCAATCAATTATTAGCCACTTGAAACCAGGGGCTTTTGAATTTCTGACACCAGCTTAGGCAAATTTGAGACGCTAGTTTACCGAAATATATTAATCAATTATTTCTCACTTGAAACAAGGGGCTTTGCAACAAGATGTTAAAAGCAAGTGATTCCGCAGTATCCAAAATCAAGGGAGTTCTTCAAGTGGGTTGGTAAGGCTCCCAACAAAATTCCAAAATGTGATCAGTGATGGCACATCCAGTACATTGTGACGGTCCGAGAGAAGGTTGTGACTCAAAGACAGGATGAAAGCAACCGAATGAGTTTATTATAGAACACTCTCCTTTATATACAAAAGCTCAAGGCAACAAGAAATTTCATGTTCAAAATCGACACTGTTACCGGTGAGAAAAACAGACATGTTTATTCAGGCTCTTTTTAGTGCGAGAGAAGACCACAGATACAAGCATAATATATACACAAAATGAACTATGTACGATCGTGTGACACACGGTTGGTACATCTAGATCTAAACGTGATGATGCTGTGGCTTTGAATCGTCAATGGCAGAATGCTTAAAGCGGGATTTACAGTCATCCACTCCAGTTGCTTTCATAGTTCATGGACGTACAGACTTCTTAATAATCGCCCAATCCCTTTCATCAGGTGTTTAGGAAAAAATCTTTAAAATTTGGTCTCTTGAATAGTCAGTACTCGTAAATATAATCATTA
>NC_090768.1:37835926-37850926 GCF_036898095.1 Palaemon carinicauda | reverse complement strand
ATAAAAAAAAAAAAACTGACTTCAAACTAACAAACCATAGTTCAAACCCTTAAGGATTTCCGCTGTAGGAGTAACAACCAAGTTCACATAAAACTCCCTGACAAGTTCAACTGACCTTTGAGAGCCAATCTTTCTGGCATTCACACAACCGCTTTGCTTTTGTTCATGTTTAAAACAGGACAGTTCAACATCCTCTTTATTATGAATGTGAAATGGTGCATTGTATTCCATAAACAATCAATTGCAGTGATTGAGTTGCAACATTGAGTTGCAACATTACAACGCAACATGGAATACAGAAGAAATGTTTTGAGCGGATGAGCTTTGTCTGTCGGACCACATGCTAGCACATGTGACTGAACATCTGATGATCTGACTGAAGCTATTTTTCTTTATTTGTTTAATTCAATATTCGAAAATGACGTTTTACTTACAAAATTACAGATGCTCCCTGGTTTGGCAGGTGGCTTCTTTTTTTTACATTTCCGAGAATTGGAAAATCTGCTTTTATTTCATTCAATAATTTCATTGAACAAAAATGATGAAGCATTTTTTAAAATATATACAGATTTGGGTAATTTTTTCAAAGACATTTTTTATTGATTATTTTCCTGTATATCTAATCTATTCAATTAAAATTTTTGCACTGCCAATGTACGTACATTAACAAACAAATTACTCAATTCTTATCATTATTATGAGTACTCCATCGGTTTTATCCTTTTTTCCCCGGAAGTTACTTGCTTTTTACATACAATCAAGTAATGAATATAATGGATTCCTAATTATAAGCAGGATCCTTCATGATCCATATAAATGCGCCAAACTGAGTAAACTTGGAAATAAATTAGATAAGAACAACTAGCGATTACTCCCATTTGCCACAGTACTTGACCGAAGTTCTAAGAGAAGGACACTTCAATATCAAACTATTGTTCTCTAGTATTGGGTAGTGCCATAGCCTCTGTATCATGATCTTCCACTGCCTTGGGTTAGAGTTCTCTCGCTTGAGGGTACATTTAGGCACTATTCTGTGTTTCCTTATTTACTTTCCTCACTATGCTATTTTCCCTGTTCGAGCCCTTGGGCTTATAGCATCCTGCTTTTCCAACTAGGATTGTAGATCGGATAATAATAATAATAATAATAATAATAATAATAATAATAATCTGTCCTACAAGATAACAGAAACAACAACAACAACAATAATAATAATCTGTCGTACAGGAATACAGAAAAGAGACTAACTTAACAACAACAACAACAACAACAACAACAACAATAATAATACTAATACTAATAATAATAATAATAATAATAATAATAATAATAATAATAATAATAATAATAATCTGTCCTACAAGAATACAGAAACAACAACAACAACACCAACAATAATAATAATCTGTCCTACAAGAATACAGAAAAAAAGACTAACTTAACAACAACAACAACAACAACAATAATAATAATAATAATAATAATAATAATAATAATAATAAAAATAATAATCTGTCCTACAAGAATACAGAAAAAACAACAACAACAACAATAATAACAATCTGTCCTACAAGAATACAGAAAAAAGACTAACTTAACAACAACAAAATAATAATAATAATAATAATAATAATAATAATAATAATAATAATAACACTCTTCAACCACACCCAACATATGTCCATTATATCGACCCAGACGATGTCTATCATGACTAACCAAGACAATGCAAAAAAAAAAAAAAAAAAAAAAAGCGATGTAGTCTGACCTATATGATTTTCATAGCTATGCTGAGTCAGCTTTAAGTCGACTGACACGGTGAGATGAATCCTCCGAAGTACTTGATAACATAATCCCGGAGTCCCGCAATTACTTCAATGTATTAAAAGTAGGATGTATACTAAATACTTTAAATGTGAATTATTATTATTATTATTATTATTATTATTATTATTATTATTATTTAAAACTTCTGATCAAAAAGTGTTCACGAGTCGATATATTTTTAATTCAAAATCATATAAAACTTGCAATTATGAATACAGTAGGCCTACATGTTAAGTAAAAAAAAAATTATTCCTGTAAATATATCATGATGTATATATAATATCATAAATTGTAAGAAGTGTAAATGTATATTTATTATTATTATTATTATTATTATTATTATTATTATTATTATTATTATTATTATCTAAAACTTCTGTTCAAAAAAGTGTTCACGAGTCGATATATTTCTAATTCAAAATCATATAAAAGTTGCAATTATGACTACAGTAGGCCTACATGTTAAGTAAAATAAAAAATATTCCTGTAAATATATCAGGATGTATATATAATATCATAAATTGTAAGAATTGTAAATGTATATTTATTATTATTATTATTATCATTATTGTTATTATTATTATTATTATTATTTAAAACTTCTGTTCAAAACGTGTTCACGAGTCGATATATTTTTAATTCAAAATCATATAAAAGTTGCAATTATGAATACAGTTGACCTATGTGTTAAGTGAAAAAAAATTATTCTTGTAAATATATCATGATGTATATATAATATCATAAATTGTAAGAATTGTAAATGTATATTTCCTAATAAAAAAAAATAGTTACAGATAACGAAACGGAAAGGATAACATTATTGTATTTTCGTGCGATAGATAGTCGGAGAAGGTAATTGATATCTATAAAATTTTTACTTAATTATTATAGATCTATTTAAAAGCTGTTATTGGTCTTAAAATATAGTTTAATCGTTATTTCCCTATTTCCTTTATTCACTGGCTGCATTCTCTGTTGGAACTCAAGGGCTTGTAGCATCCAGCTTTTCAAACTAGGGTTGTAGCTTGGCTAGAAGTAATAGAAACTTGAGGACTCAAAAGAGCGCAGACCTCTGCTACGGCAGCTTATTTCTCCACATTGATCTTTGACCACTTAATTGGATTTTTGCTTGACCTTGATCTTTGACCTTAACATGTATCAATTGGCATGGATTTTCATACATTCAAATATGAACTATGTTTGAAGTCTGTGTGACAAAGATGTCCAAACTTACGGCTGATTATGTGATATGGTTGTTTTGCTTGTCAATGACCTTGACATTTGACCTTCCAAAATTTAATCATTTCCAGCTCTTTACATAATAGTTTAAAATCCTTGCAAGTTTCATTACTTTACGATTAAAATTGTAGCCGTATGGTTGATGACTGGAATTTTACCTTTTGCTTGACCTTGACCTTGGAATCGACCTTGACCTTCGATCTTAAGATATATTAATTGGCGTGGATTTTCACACATTCATATATGAACCAAGTTTTTAGTCTCTGTGATAACGACGTCCAAACTTATGGCTGATTGCGTGAATTGGACATTTTGCTTGAACGTGAGCTTGACCTTCGAAAATTCAATCATTCCCAATTTTTACATAACAGTTAATAACTGAGAGTTTCGTTATTATACGATTAAGATTGTGGCCAGGAAGGAGTTCACAAACAAACACACACACTCAAATAAATACACAAACAAGAGGTAGAACATAACCTCCTTCCAACTTCGTTGTCCTAGGACCTAGGTAATAATGATGGCTGCTTCAAAGGCATTAATCTTATAAAATATATTAGCAGCTTTAATAGTAACATCCTAGTTAGATGCCTTTTTGTAAATATATTGAAATTAATGAAGGAAAATGATTTTATACAAATTTAGATGGAATAATTAACAGATGAGGTAGGTCTTTACCGACGAAACCAAAGCTAAAGCTAAAAAAAAGGAAGAAAAAGGAAAAAACAAAAAATAAAGAGAAAAAGAAAGACTGTCGTGTTTACGGAGAAACTGAAGGACTGAAAGCTTGAAAGTGATTGATGCGTCCTTATTAATATCCAAATCATTCAAGTTCTGACAACGGAGTAAATATACAGTACCCATCAATCTTAATTCAAACTACTAAGTTTTGTGTCGAGTAAAGAAGGCTCTCTCTCTCTCTCTCTCTCTCTCTCTCTCTCTCTCTCTCTCTCTCTCTCTCTCTCTCTCAGACATATCTTAAAATGTAATCAAATGCACTCGGTGATATTTCTTTGATCCAGGAGAAACAACATAGGTAGATTACCCCCAAAGGACGTACTGGTACGTTTCACAAAAGCCATCTCTTTACCCCCATGGACGTACCGGTACGTCCTTGCAAAAAAATGCTATAAAAATTAGTTTTTTATATTTTTTGATAATTTTTGATAAAATTCAGGCATTTTCCAAGAGAATGACACCAACCTGACCTCTCTATGACAAAAATTAAGGCTGTTAGAGCAATTTAAAAAAAATATACTGCAAAATGTGCTGGGAAAAAAATAACCCCCTGGAGGTTAAGGGTTGGAAATTTCCAAATACCCCGGGGGTAAAAGGGTTAATTACTATTTATAAAAAAAATATCCAGAAGCATATATTGAAACATAAAAACTAAGAATAATAAAATTAACTTTTAAAGCCATAGGTAATGACAAAGTATATGTGCAAAAAGATGAATGCCTTTTAAAACAGAAATACGTTTCGTGTAAACAGGAAAAATCAATACCAGGAAACGGGGAAATCATGAAGCTCCTATGTGAACCAAGTTTTTGTCAAAGATTCGCAAAAATAAACCATATAAATTACTATATGTCATGCCTTTTAGACACGGAAATCTATACGTGTTAATGAACATACACAAACTACAATAGTATATATATATATATATATATATATATATATATATATATATATATATATGTATATATACACATACGTTCCGGTTGAAAGATAAATTATTGAATGAAATGAAGGAAAGGCGTCCAAGAGAACAAGATGTAGAGGACAGAGGAAGATGGAGAAGACGACTAGAAACAGCGACCCCATATACAAATGGAAAAAGCTGAAGGCAAAGAAGAAATATATATATATATATATATATATATATATATATATATATATATATATATATATAGCCACTGAACAATTATACACACACACACACACACACACACACATATATATATATATATATATATATATATATATATATATATATATATATATATATATATATATAGCCACTGAACATTCACACATTTACAGTTCAGTAGTTAACCCATCGCGCGAAGAAGAATTTTTTAGTATTCTCAGTGTTATCAGGTGTATGAGGAGAGAGGACAATATGTAAAGAATATGCCAGGTTATTTGGTGTACGTGTGGGCAAATGTAAAATAAGCCGTAACCAGAGAGAGGAATCCAATGTAGTATTGTCTGGCCAGTCAAAGGATCCAATAATTCTCTAGCGGTAGTATCACAGAAATAGAGAGAAATGTAATGTAAATCACGTAAATTTCAAGACTATATAATTCATAAACAGATGCATAAACGGAAGGAAAACGTACGAAGGTCGTCATATACATAACAACCTTTCCAAATTCGGTAACAATTTACCCATCCGGTTCATACGAAAGTGCGAGCGGGAGGACCGAACATTTTTACGGCCATATGATCCAGGAAGTTAATTATTTGGTGCCACTCGCATACTAAGCAATTCTGAAAAAAAAACGAGCTTTCATATCAATCCCCAAAATTCGTTACGTTCCCGTGGAGAGAGAGAGAGAGAGAGAGAGAGAGAGAGAGAGAGAGAGAGAGAGAGAGAGAGAGAGAGAGAGAGAGAGAGAGAGAGGAATGGCCCAGGGTCTACCAAAATACCATAACCTTGGAAAAGGGATTCTCGTTGCTAACATAAAGTGTTTTGGCACTAAAAATCTCAGAACTTGTGGGCACAATTTTTAATTCCTTCGTAAACAAAGCGGAATTAATCTGTCACCTCTGCCACTTTTTTCTTGGTAAGGGTAAAAGGGACTTTAGCTGTGGTAAGCAGCTCTTCTAGGAGAAGGACACTCCGAAATCAAACCATTGTTCTCTAGTCTTGGGTAGTGTCATAGCCTCTATACCATGGTCTTCCACTACTTTGGGTTAGAGTTCGCTTGCTTGAGGGTACACTCGGGCACACTATTCTTTCTTATTTCTCTTCCCCTTGTTTTGTTAAATTGTTTATAGTCTATAAGAGAGATATTTATTTTAATGTTATTACTCTTCTTAAAAATTTAATTTTTCCTTGTTTCCTTTCCTCACTGGGCTATTTTCAATGTTGGAGCCCCTGAGCTTTTAGCATCCTGCTTTTTCCAACTTGGGTTATAGCTTAATAATAATAATAATAATAATAATAATAATAATAATAATAATAATAATTAGAAAATTCAAGAATATTAAAAGTATAATTTTTTAAACTCAATCATGCCATGTACAATTGAGAAAAAATTAGAATCTAAAGTTCTAGAGCGCCAAACCAATAGTTCTCTTTGGTAAACTGTCATTGTTTCAGCATCAAAAGTATAAAAAAGTAATTTTAACAGTGATCCCACTCTAACTTATAAAGAAATTAAAAATGATGCTATAAAAATTACCATAGTTGCAGCATTGCTTCTGTGACGAGAACACTAATTCCTAAGATTTCATAACCCTGTCTACTAGTAGCCCTAAAGGTAACTAATAGTTTTACTAGAAATATAAAACATTCTTGAGGAATAGGTTAAGCCATTTAGTTATAATAATTTTGCTAAAATATATCTCATCTTCCAATTTGTTTAAAAAAATATAAGATGCAAGACCAGCATTATAAAATAATATAATTCCTTATTTAGCAACAAAAGATCATAATTGCAACATCTCTTAAGAGTTATACTTATCACAGAAAGGGAATTTTTCTTCTTTGGGCTATGTTAATTAAATGTATTTACATGAGTATCTTATATAGTCTTGCATATGTAACTTAGATGAAAGAATTAATTATTGAACAGTCTACCACCAAAACACAAAAACAGAAAGCACTGTTCTCCATCTGCTTCAATAATAAAGACTATTTCTTTTTTTATTTAGTTATGGGAGAAGGCACCGGAATAGTGAGGCTTCTAGGACCAATCTTGCTCACTGTAAAATACATTAATTCACTTCCTATCAAAACGAAAATTCATTTGGCCATGACATTCGTAAGAAAAAATAGAAAATAATTAAGTTAATAGGTGGAATATCCTTCTTGGAACTGAGCTGTACAAATCTTAAAAGCTTCAGATAATCTAGAAAGATGAAAAACTAAGTAACTTTGTCAATCCAGATCTCGACGAACCAATACTGTCTGCAGAATGAAATGAGTAAGAGTAGGAGGCATTGACCTGATATCACGTTGAGTAAGATTTGAATAAATTATCAGCTAAAGAGAGCAGTCTCTTCGGCACAGTCAAGACCAACAGACTAATTGTAAGGACTGCAGAAGAGTCTTGTTTTTGGCAAAAGAATTTTAACATACAAGTTCGGTTTTGTATTAGTCTAATTATTATTATTATTATTATTATTATTAGTAGTAGTAGTAGTAGTAGTAGTAGTAGTAGTAGTAGTAGTAGTAGTACAAGCTAGGCTATAACCCTAGTTGGCAAAGCAAGATGGTATATGCCCAAAGGCTCCAGAGAAAAATAGCTCAGTGAGGAAAGGAAGCAAGGAAATAAATAATTAAGAGAAGTATAAACAATCAAAATAAAATATTTCAAGAACAGTAATAACACTAAATTAGATCCTTCACATATAAACTATTTAAATTATATAGCCTTAATGCAGTATCGTAAGGAGGAAAGGGAGAAAAAAAGGAGGAAAACTGAGAGCCAAAATAACCAGAGATAAAAGCCAAGGCAATTAAACAAAAGCTTCTATGGAAAGGTAATTTTCATATAAAATTTGTAGTATAGTTTGACTTCAATTACATTGGGTTAAATTACCCAAAATGCTATGGCCCTGAATTAAGAAATTATTGCCTACATTTTTTTAGCTGTATCTGGAATAAGCCCTTGTAATTTATTATGTTCACAATTTTAAACTCTAAATTTCCTTTTGCATGACCTAATTATTATAGAGATTTATACCATATTATTTCTACCATGTACGCAAATGTCTGACGCCAATGGGCGCAATAAACTAATTAAAACAAAACACGTCTTTTTCATCATGCTCAAAACTACACAGTATTCTAGAAGTTTAATTCTAACTGTGACCAAGTTGTAGAATGATCATCCTAATCGGACAGTTGATTCGGTTGAACTTCGAAAGTTCAAACTTGCAGCAAATGTTTTTATGTTGACCAGGCTGGCATGTCTCTTTTTCTAGATTATATAAGAAAGATCTGTTTTAATGTTGTTACTGCTCTAAAATACTTTATTTTGATTCTTCATTACTTCTCATATAGTTTATTCATTTCATATCCTCACTGGGCTATTTTTCCCTCTTGGAGCCCTTGGGGTTAGAGCATCCTGCTTTTCTAACTAGGGTTGTAGTTTAGCTAATAATAATAATAATAATAATAATAATAATAATAATAATAATAATATCTATTTAACTAGTATCATGAGCAAAAAAACATTACTAGGCCTTTTTGTCATATATAGCTTTAGTTAATATTCTTGAGGGTGGGTTAAGATAATTATACATTATTAGGTTTCCTGCAATTCTTGATGTTTATCAAAACCATGAAATGTCAGAAAATGTAAATAGATCGAATAAAAATACGCATTTTTTATGCGCTCCCAAACAACCGTATTGCGTTCAGCAACAACTATTGTTTACTTATTTTTGAAGAAAATGTCACACTGACAATTCAACTGGCAATGCCATCAATATTTGCTTTATTTTTTTGCTTGGTGGGGGGTATTTTCCTGGCAAACAAAAGCAATGTAAATGTAACCAGTTCGCATTTTTAAAATGCTTTAGAAATAAGTTTCAAAATGTCAAGGTTTTAACACTTAAGTGAATATCTAAAATACCTATTCCTTAAAATACAGCAATTAATTGCATGAGCATATTTTGCTTAAATACTGCCGACCTTTATTTAATAGGAAATAATAGATATAGAATATTAGAGATCTTATCCCGTGAATTCAGATTCAATGTAAATTTTATTTTGTGGGCTTTTCCTAAGATTTAACATCTCTGACTTGAGAGAGAGAGAGAGAGAGAGAGAGAGAGAGAGAGAGAGAGAGAGAGAGAGAGAGAGAGAAACGAACTATCCTATATCTGATAAATGGTTCACTCTTCATCTTTTAATCATATGATGATATAATTTTTTTTTTAAATTAAGATTAATTTTTTAAACTACCTCTCTAATTTAATTTCAGCTTCAGCCTAAAAGAGTTGAGAAACGACAAAATTCACTATTTAGATCAGTAGAGACAAACTGAATTTGAATTAAGATAATATGGCCCATACTGTTCCTTGCCTGGGCATCAGATCGAATACTGCCCCCCCCCCCCCCCCCACCCACCACGACTCCCTACCGAGGACCAGACCGATACAGAGGAGAAAATAAAGGTAAGAAACCTTCATAAACTTAAATGATCATATTTAATCATAAACTGAATAGATCATTAAATTTTTCAAATATTAGTTAACATAATCATAAAAAAAACTTATCGAAATGCGTAAAAAGGAATAAAGTCCCTTCCGCCCCGCTAAGGACAGGGCAAAGGGTGCAATATGTCACGTACTCCATTTGCTATGGTTATATCACCTTACCTGGTAAGAGGCCAGGAGAAGACGGTTGAAGAAGATGGATGTGAAGGAGAGGAGGATGAAGTGGATGGTGACGGAGTGGGACGGACGGACGGATGCCTGTTGGTTATGAGAGAGAGAGAGAGAGAGAGAGAGAGAGAGAGAGAGAGAGAGAGAGAGAGAGATAAAATACACAGCCTAATTCAGGTAGCACAGAGAGGCCCTTCTCAGCAGTGCTCCTCCAAAGGGGAAGAGGAGAGTCGCAATACCTCTGAGAGAGAGAGAGAGAGAGAGAGAGAGAGAGAGAGAGAGAGAGAGAGAGAGAGAGAATGTGAAAGAATTAAAAGCGTGAATTGAAAAGTTGCGAGATACTCAAAATGGTAATTCGTTGGTAACTTGGGTGTAGGCGATAGTTACGTTGAAACTATGAAGAATATCGTATTTATTTTTTTCTTTTATCAGTGATATTTTGGAAGGGACCAGTGACCCATAGAAATAATTATTAAAAATGACGTCAGGTAAACCAAAATATGCTCAAACAAGAGGAAATCAACCTGGTACTGCACAGAAACTGGGAAATATGTCAAAAGAGAAATACTACAAAAACGACTTCGTCTATCGAATAAAAGTCTAATCGACTTTCTACGGGTTTTCTATAAGTCTGTCTAAGAAATTAATTACCTGTAAGAGGAAAAAAAAAACACTTTTCGCTTTTTTTAGATATGAGGTAACATATTTCTTAAACGAAAAAAAAAATGAAAATGTAGTTCTTTAATACTTCCTTATGATTGTTTTTTTTTTAAAGACTTTTTTACACAAAACATAACCGAAATTAGAAAAAGTTCAGGAATTGTTGGACTTAAACGAGTTATTAGCATCAATGCATCTATGGTCATAAACGGCACTGATAAAAATTTGCCGTAAAAAAAAAAAAAAAAAAAAAAAAAAATCCTGGAATAAATGTTGCCAAGCATTTGCCAATTTAAAAACTGATATATTGACGTTAAGGAATGATATCACGGTCACCAACCCGTAAAAAATAATAAATGTATTTTACTGAAATACGGCTGAGAACAGTATATATTTACGGAGAATTTCAGATTAAAATTACATTTTTTTTTTAATAGTACAGATTAGAATATATGGAGATAAGACAAAAGCACGCAGCCTGACAAGACAGAAAGAACAGACCAGCAAAACTGGAAGGTTTAAGACCAGATCTGGAACACGAAGACATTCCCGGAAGCAGGTCATGATATGTGAAACATGGTACAACTCATCCCCATTAGGTGATTCTTGTTCTAAATTTAGATGATTCTTCATTTTAAATTGCATTCAATCTAAAATGACAATGTATCAGGGATCTTGAATAGTAATTACAACGTTCCTACGTTAGTAAGCATTTTTAGGGTTGCTGTATCTTGAAGAAACTTAATCATTGTTTAAACATCTATTCACTTTTTATCTACTTTCTATCTACTCTAACAGGACCTTGCCATGCGATATTGAAGATATTGAACACAAAAAAGCCTCGGTAAAGACAGAATCCATAGTTTGAGAATAGTCAAGTACTTTCTCCCTACAGAAACCTAAATGTGGTACTCATGATAAAGCAGAAATCACAAATACAATATATACACTAAAAACAAAGCTAGACATTGGAACAAACCGGAGGTTCCTGTTATTTAAACAAAATATTTTTCCGATACTGATAGAAAAATATCCCTGAAGCTAAAGAACATCTCTTATGGCATGGGAAACCTTAGAACACTACTAAGCTTTTTGGCTACAGAACATCGTGTCTTATCAAGTGATGTGAGAAAGGGAAAATTTTGAAGTTTAACATACACCATGTACCTTAAGATCATCAAAATTATCAAATACGATGCTTTTCAAGCAATGTGAATATTGGAGTGGGAGCATTATATGGCCAAAACCACTATGCTCTTTATTATGCTAGTTTCAATTCTATCTAATTTTTTACATGTAATTGTCTGTCATTTTATAATTGACCATATGTAAGGGTGAATTCACAAACAGGAGGCGAATATTGCTCCTAATGTGTTTGTAATTGAGACCAAATGTACTGCTATGATATAATCATACAATTATTCGAAAATAATTATAGAATAGGACTGAGTTTAGGGTTTTAAATATTACAAATATCTTTTATCCTTTATTTAGTAACCTTGTAAAGATACTTTTAAATCCTTTTATAGGTAAAAGGTTGGTCAGGGCACCAGCCACCAGTTGAGATACTACCGCTAGAGAGTTATGGGGTCTTTTCCCTTTGCCTGACACATAAACCGAATAGACTGGCCTATTCCTTACACATCCTCTTCTGTCCTCATACACCTGACAACACAGATTACCAAACAATTCTTCTTGCAGCACTGTAATTGTTCAGTGGCCACTGTTCTCTTTCTAAGGGTAGAAGAGACTCTTTAGCTATGGTAAGCAGCTCTTCTAGGACACTCCAAAATCAAATCATTGTTTTCTAATCTTGGATAGTGCCATAGCCTCTGTACCATGGTCTTCCACTGTCTTGGTTTATAATTCTCTTGCTTGAGGGTATACACGGGCACACTATTCTATCTTATTTCTCTTCCTCTTATTGCGTTAAAGTTTTTTATAGTTTATATAGGAGATATTTATTTTAATCTCATTGTTCTTCTTATAATATTTAATTTTTCTTTGTTTCCATTCCTCACTGAGCTATTTTCCCTGTTGGAGCCCCTGGGCTTATAGCATCCTGCTTTTCCATTTAGGGTTGTAGCTTAGCAAGTAATAATAATAATAATAATAATAATAATAATCCTGGCATTAAAACCTATGCAAAGCTAGCATAATTCAATCAAATACTTCTGAAAGTTTTGCTGTCCGTTCTGGGAGTCCTTAAACAACTACCTCGACTCACAAGTGAACCTTACATGTACTCAAACACCTTTCGTAAACCTCTAAGTAGGACACTTTCTTAACATCTTAGTATTCCATGTTGCACTGTATGGTAACCATAGAACGCGGTAAGCACAAACTGACGCATGTACACACATAGAGATGGAAACACAAGAAATAGATCTAATGTTCATTATATTTCAAATGAGTTTTTTTCCAACATGCCATAAAAAATCATCCCTCTCTCTCTCTCTCTCTCTCTCTCTCCTCTCTCTCTCTCTCTCTCATTTAAAAAAGGGTCTGTGACCGTCGTTTGCTGCCAAAAAAAACAACAAAAAAAAATATGAGATTAGTGTACTCATAAAATAAACTTAAAATGAGTTACAGTATATCGTGCATATACCTAGAAAAAAGTTTTAAACGTCTGATGATGCAATACTTTTTCTCCTGGCAGGTTAGTCCACTAATTTCACGGTTTAGAACTGACTGTATCTTTCAGGCGTGTCTGTACACATTTTCAGTGACATTGTCTTTTCACTTTGATATTATACATACATACATACATACATATATATATATATATATACATATATATATATATATATATACTGTATATATAATATTTACACACACACACATATATATATATATATATGTAAGTATATAATATTTACACATATATATATATATATATATACATACATATATATACATATATACACACACATACTGTATATATATGTATATATATGTGTATGTATGTATAATATATATATATATATATACAAGCTTATATATGTAAATATATATGTATATATGTATATATATACAAGCTTATATATAAATATATACATATATATCTACATATATGTATATATACACACATATATATACAGTATATATATACATATATATAGATATATGTATATATATATATATGTGTGTGTGTGTATATATATATATATATATATATATTTCTCTTACACTTCCAACAGGGGATAACTACGTAGAACATCTAGAATAACTTCCTAATTCATACTTTAACTGCAGAATCGTTTTTTTAAACATCTATTCACTTTTCATCTACTTTTTGCCTACTCTAAAAGGTCCTTGTCATGAGATAATGAAGTTACTAAACCAGAGAAAGTCTCGGCAAAGACACAATCCATAGTTTGAGAATAGTCGAGTACTTTCTCCCAACAGAAGCCTAAATGTGGTACTTGTGATAATGCAGAAATCACAAATGCAATATATACACTAAAAACAAAGCTAGACATTGGAACAAACCGTAGGTTGCTATTATTTAAATAAAACATTTCTCCGATACTGATAGAAAAATATCCCTGAAGCAAAAGAACATCTCTTATGGCATGGGATACCTTAGAACACTACTTAGCTTTTTGGCTACAGTACAATCGTATCTTATCTAGTGATGTGAGAAAGGGAAAATTTTGAAGTTTAACATACACCATGTACCTTAAGATCATCAAAATTATCAAATATAATGCTGCTCAAGCAATGTGAATCTTGGACTGGGAGCATTATATGGCCAAAACCACTATGCTCTTTATTCTGATGTAGATCTATCTCACTATTAAAGACTTAAAACAACAGTAATTAACTATGTAGAACAGCAATCACGACAGAACGAGACTAACAAAATGAACTTGAATAACAAGTTTGTTGCCAAGAACTGACACATAGAATGTCTTTGGATCTAAGAATTAAGCCCGAAGGACGCACTCAGGGACCTGGGAGATAATTCAGCCCCCATGTGAAGCAGGAAAACCCTTGCAGGTACAGTATGAAGGAACAGTTTAAAGACTGGACGGCAAGATGAAAAAAAGGAAGGGGGAACAGAGGTACAGTAGTAAGATAAAAAGTGAGTGCAGCTTATGGCCGAAAGGACGCTAGAAAGACATTTACGTAATGCCTACAGTGAACTACTTGAGGCGCATTGATGACGCTATCCATCTAGGGCCCCGAAGATATCAAAAACATTTACATAAATTATCAAACCAAAGTTGAGCATCGATGCAGATTTTTATTATCTATGGGACAGGAAACGTTCAAATTTGATTACATTTCTCGATTGGATATAAGTCAGCATTTCTCTTATTCCCCAGCTGACACCAGATATCAGCCGTTCATTTTCTCCGCAGGTTCTTTATAGAAACGAGCCAACCTCACCATTGTAGAACAGTGCTTTTTAACATTTAGGGTGTGTGTTATCTTAACTTGTTTCCTATATGGCTTTTGGCGTACAGTAATAACCATTCCCAGATGTATGAGGAAATCAAATTGGTAATATACCATTATGGCTATTAAATATACCTACAGCATACCTAATGAAAGGGACCAGGGGTTTCCACGTAACTTCAAGTTTAAAAGACACTAGCCATTAAGAATGTGATATTAAAGTTCCCTTCAAAGTTTTAGAGAGATGTATCCGAATCTAACATACCCATGAGTATATAAGGCGAAATAGTTTTACACAGGGGCTAC
>NC_090768.1:37818426-37830926 GCF_036898095.1 Palaemon carinicauda | reverse complement strand
ATTACCTTATTCCGTATCTTATCTCTTTTTGCCACCCCACACATCTATCTCAACATTCTTATATAATAATTTGATGTTCAAATTTTTAAGAACTTTAGAATAAATTTCTGCCATCCAAAGATAGCACTGTCGTTAAGTTCAGTCAATCAGAGATAACACTATCTAAATCCTTGAAGGTTTTAATCATCAAGAAATGACACTATCTAGACACTTGAAGTTTTAATCACAGAAAATTGGCACTAACTGAAGGCTCAATCATTATCGAGAGGTTAATCACTGAAACAGGACACTTTCTCGTGGTTTAATTGCTCTAAGGTGGACCTATCTCTAGTTTTAATCACAATATTCAAATATTAAAATGTAACATGTCATTTTTCCTTGTTCTAATTGCAGAGATATGACACTAGCTCCAGGTTTAATCATGACCTTGGGGTTTAGGTACCAGCACCAGGTTTAATCATGGCACTAATTTGGGGTTCTGCCACAAAGGGAGGGCATTGGCTTCTGGTTTAATCCTAAAAACTTCGATTTATCACTGAGACATGGCACTCAATAGGGATATGATTACCAAGAGATGGAATTACTTTAAGGTTTATACATGACTATGGGGTCTAATCACCGGATCATAACAGTGCTTTGGGTCTTAGTCACTAAGAAATAGCACTAGATTAAAATTTAATTATGACCACATGGTATAATCGCAGACACAATGCCCTGCATTAAAGTTTAGCCACTTTTAAACGTCTAAACCTTTATATGGGAAAAGATAAAGTTTTAATCATATCAAAGGAATATAATCACTGTAACATGGCACTACTACAGGTTTTAATTTGAGAAAGATGGCACTAGACCAAGATTTAATCATAATCACAAAAGGTGTATTTACTATGGAATGGCACTAACACAGTGATTAATGACTGAAGAATATATCTAACAAAACGTTTCATTCCCTGCATGGGGATTTAATCACAGATAAATGACACTAACCAGGTATCTTTATCACTGAAGGGTGAAACAATCTCGTTAATTAATCACAAACATGTCTCTCCTTTGGCTTGATTATAGAAAGATGGTACAACTTCAGGGTAGGATCAGCGAGATCCAGCCTTACCTTAAGACTCAAGAACATACAGAGGACACTTTTTGTTGTCTAATGACCTAGAGATGGCAATGCCTCAGTATTCAAGTTCTGCACTAAATAGGAAATGACATAAGGGTAGATGGAGAAACATAAGGTTTAACTTTCAAAATCCAAGACATGGCCCTTCCTCTGGGTTAATAATCAAGAGATAGAACTACTTTGTGGCTTAATAAAGTTAGCCACTAGTTATGGAATTATTATTATTATTTTTATTATTATCATTATTATTACTATTATCATTACCAGCTAAGCTATAACCCTGGTTAGAAAAGCAAGATGCTATAAGCTCAAGGGCTCCAATAGGGAAAAATAGCCCAGAGAGGAAAGGAAACAAGGAAATGAATAAACTACAAGAGAAGTAATAAACAATGGAAATGAAATATTTTAAGAACAGTAACAACATAAAATTAGATCTTCCATATATAAACTCTAAACTTGAAAAAACAAGAGGAAGAGAAATAAGATAGAACAGCGTGCACAAGTATACCCTCAAGCAAGAGAACTCTAATCCAAGACAGTGGAAGGCCATGGTACAGAGGCTATGGCACTACCCAAGACTAGAGAACAATGGTTTGATTTTGGAGTGTCCTTCTCCTAGAAGAGTTGCTTGACATCTCTAAAGAGCTAAATGTTCAATTTCAAATAAAAATGATTTTTTTAATCACTTAGAAATGTCACTAACATTAGGGATGGAACTCAGTTCAGTCACATAAAGCTACTTTTAATCAGTGAGATACAACACTAACTTGACATTTTATGACAGATATAGTACTAGGTTCGGATTAGTTACCCAGAAAATGGTATGCCTACGAGTTTAGACTATCACATTATTATGGGACTTATAGTATGTTGGCACTCCCTCAGTGTTTAATCATCTAGGCATGCAACTACCTGTAAGCTAAATTATTAAAAAATACTACATTTGGCTTTTCCCGAGATAGAAATGACACCCTGCGGATATTTAAACATAAAATGCCCAATGGCCAACAAAGTATTGGCTTTTAATATGCTGGAGATGATATTTCCTTTTGGTTTACTCAAAGAAGGAACATATGAAAATGAGAGCTTGAAGAGAATTGGAACCAGTGAAGTGAAGTCGATGGAAAATTATGGAGTGGTAATGGTAGGCATTTGCAAGGTTTGGGGTTCACTTCTCGTTTGCAGTTCATCCAGCAAAGTCGGCATCTAATGGAAACTTGTGCTTGCTCAAGAATAAAGGGATGAAGAGAAAGGAGACAATCAACGTAATCCCCCAATTCTGCGACCTGATAGACGTGTGTCTCTAGAAGACGTACTCACAAAGCCTTTCGCTGATATGGGATTGACTCTGACCAAGAGCAGAGAAGAACAATTAGGCTAAATTTTTAGGGAAAAATAGTTAATAATATATATATATATATATATATATGCATATACACACGCACGCATACACACACACACACACACACACACACACACACATATATATATATATATATATATACTGTATATACACTCTGCATGATGTTTTGCATACATATCAACTTACATTATAAGAAACTGCATTATTAATTTTTCTTACACAGAAGCTTGAAACAATGAATGATTTATGTATGTAGCCTATACTCAATTTTTCTTAACGAGGCGCATTTGCACTGACTCGCAGTGGTGCCCTTATAGCTCGGAAATGTTTCCTGTATCTGATTGGTTAGAATTATCTTGCCCAACCAATCAGCGATCAGGAAACTTTTCCGAGCTAGAAGGGCACCCCTGTGAGTAGGTGCAAATCTGCCTCACTAAAAAGAATTGACTATAGTAGCCTACATAATATTATGTTAACAATTTTTTTTAACTACCTTAATTTAAATTATGATACAATTAGAAAATTAATTTTTTAATGTAGTAGTACATGTCGTATGACGTATCGTAAATTCTTTACATATTTTCACTCGAAATCAGAAAAAAAATCAAGGATCATAATAATAGGTAAAAACAAGACGCTGAAGTAATTAAAACTGAAAAAAATTAACGTGTTAACACCCAAGGATCATAATAGAAATAATAATAAAAAAAAAAAACGCTGAAGTAATTATAACTGAAAAAAAATACAAACGTCAAAACATCCAAGATTCCTTCGAGAAAATGAATACAAATCAACTGGTGTTATCCAGTTCCATCCCTACCCATACCATTTCGTCAGCACGCACGTGACAAATATACAAATGGAAGTGGCAGCCCTTTCACCAAGACAAGCTGTAGCAACTCGCTCATACGGCCGGCTATAATGCTAATAACCCCGAGTTCATTATGATAGCCACTGGGATTAAGTAGGATTTAACGGATGTGCCACCCAAAAGGGAGTGCCAGCGCATTAATTGGGCGTCAATTCTCTCGCCGGGACGAACGCATTATTACATATCATGGGCTTAGATGACCCGGGCTTATGGCCAGATACTGTAGGGCGATTGAGTTTGTTTGCTCAGTGTCATACATGTGTCTGTTTTATTATATGTATTATTGATTATGATTGCAATTATAAAACCCATACACACATATACAATACACACACACACACACACACACATATATATATATATATATATGTGTGTGTGTGTGTGTGTGTGTGTGTGTGTGTAAAATCCACAGGAAACAGGAAAGTAAAAGACCAGGTACCAAGAACTTTCGTGTATTACGTGCAGTTCTTTGTACACAGAAGTGTACGTAATACACGAAAGCGCTTGGTACCTGGTCTTTTACTTTCGTGTTTCCTGTGGATTTTACGCTTGAATGTTTGTCACAGGCACTTTTGTGACTGATAAGAGATATATATATATTATATATATATATATATGTATATATATGTATATATATATATATGTATGTATATATATATATATATGTATGTATATATATATATATATATATATATATATACAAAAGCCATTACCTCTAACAGGCAGTGAGTCTTGAGACAATTGTATAATTGTCAACGCCAACCACATTCATACCTTAAATGCCGAATCCTGAATGTACCGTCAAATAAAAATCCTACTTTACTTTAATGAGAAATAAATTCTTACACAGAAGGTTTATCAGCTTCAAAATGTTCTCAAGCATTCCTTCATACAATACATTAGCCTCTTGGTATCCTGAGACATTTCAAGGATCTTCTTAATCTTCTGCACACACCTTGATATCCTTCGCATGTTTATACTGTGTATTACCTCTTTTTCCATCTTATTATTATTATTATTATTATTATTATTATTATTATTATTATTAATTGCTAAGCTACAATCCTAGTTGGAAAAGCCAGATGCTATAAGCCAAGGGGCCCCAACAGGGAAAATAGCCCAGTTAGGAAAGGAAACAAAGGAAAATAAAATATATGAAGGAAAATAACAATATTAAATTAAAATAAATATTTCCTATATAACCTATAAATACTTTAACAAAACAAGATGAAGAGAAATTAGATGGAATAGTGTGCCCGAGTGTACCCTCAAGCAAGAGAACTCTAACTGTTATGTTACATTCTAAATATAAATCAACCACTTCCATACTCCTAACATCCACAATCAACATTTAGTGCAACATCTTCCTAGCTTCCATTTGCCCTCACAACATTACTCTGGCTCAAATATACTAACTTTCAGCAAAATACCGCTGTGCCTCTTATGAAGAGACTTCTGAGAATAAGAGAACAGCAGTTACTGTTACATTCACTCTTTTCTTGGTTCATCAAGAATGAATTACAATGCAGAAATCTTCATTATCAAATAAAAAAAAAAAACCTTATTGCACTACTTGGTTATTGCTGTCCCAGGAACTGGCCACTGCTCAGAAAATTAAGCAATGTTATCTACGACAGAGGGTTGTGGACCCCTTGGCGGAATATATGCATCATAAATAGTGGACGAGTCCGGATGGTAATAGCCAGTGGCTATGTGGAAAGAAAAAGAATATAAAAATATGATTTTCACTGTTCTATAAATCAGACAATCATAAGATCAGACGTAATAGCTTGTAATCCCATGCTCAGTACTTATTTCCCCATACTAAGGTATGCCACACCAGGAAAAAGTAGCAAAACAGTCACTGTCATATTCATACTTTATCCCCTATGCAAAATACTTTCACCAAATTAGGCTCTTCATTCCAAGGTGAAAACAAGAATTGTAGGGAGCTTTTTGGGGTATAAACGGGTAGAAAGAAGGATAAAAAAAGAATAGGGGGTAAGATTGGTAAATAAAAATATAGTGAAAGAGGGGACTATGGGATGGAATAAAGGAGAATGGATAGGGTAATCAGAAAGAGATATGCGATGGAAACAGATGATAAGCAATAAGAAGAAATGGATCTTAGAATAGAAGATGCAAATGGAGAAGGTGTATGAAGTGAATCCAGTCCTGAGGTAAGGAAGAGATAATTTTAAAGATTTATTGAATGTGGATGATAAAAGAAAGGCAGAGTTAAATGAGGCAGGAGTGGAAAGAGAGAGTGTAAGAGTGACAATTATTATTATCATTATTGTTTTTTTACTTGCTGAGTTACAACCCTAGTTGGAAAAGGAGAATGGTATAAGCCCAAGAACTCCAACAGTCCAACAGGGAAAATAGCCCAGTGAGGAGAGGAAATGAGAATATAAATAAACTACATGAGAAGTAATGAACAATTAAAATAAAATATTTCAAGAACAGTAACAACATTAATATAAATCTTCCATGTGTAAACTGTAAAAACTTAGAAAATAAACAAGAAGAGAAATAAGATAGAATAGCATGCCTGAGGGTACCCTCAAGCAAGAGAACCCTACTCCAAGACATTGTCGTTTATAAAGAGCAGATCAAATGTAGCTTTACGATTAAGTGTCCTGACATATTGTATTTAGGAAACTGTCTGATTTATTACCAAAAAGTGACATCACAATAATAATGGTCAGGAAAACTTTGATAGCCATTTCAGGAAAAAAATCTATAATTTCCAATGACATATTTTATTGCCATTCAATTTTACATGAATTGGATTTATGAGAGAATCTTTTGCTAGTTATTATAAATGAGCAATTTGTATGGTAAACCAAAGAACAATGGAAATACAGACACAAATAATTACAGTTTAACTTTAATTGTAAACAATTGTAAATTACATATTAATTGAGATCAGCATTCCCTTCCTTTTCTTTCAATATCTGAGAATCTCCACCTTACTCTGTGTTCCCCAGGGCCTACGCAAATTGAATCATGAAAAATGGAACTACAGATATTAATAACTATATTTCAACTAAATTGTAAATAAAAAAAAAAATATTGAGAGCATTTCCTCTCCTTTTTGTTTCCGTATCTGAAATTCTCCACTTTCCTCCGTGTTTCCCGTGTCCTGCGCTAATTGAATCAGAAAAGTGCTTTAAAAATTTAATCTCATTTTTGGATCTAGTATAAATAGAATGAAAATGAGATATGATTTTTTAAAATAAAAGAGTGCAAATGAAATAGGATTTTTTAAATAAAAGAATGAAAATGAGATATGTTTTTTTTAAGGAACAGAATGAAAATGAGATATGAATTTTTAAAGAACAGATTGAAAATAAGATATGTTTTTTAAAGAACAGAATGAAAATGGGATATTGTTTTTTTAAAATAACAAATTGAAAATGAGATATGGTTTTTAATGAACAAATTGAAAATGAGATATGGTTTTTAATGAACAGAATAAAAATGAGAAATGTTTTTTAAAGAACAAAATCAAAATGAAGTATCTTTTACGGAGAATACAATGAAAATTTAGTGAAAAAAATTTTTTTTTTCTTTAAACGTTACCAAAGATAAACCGTAATCGTCACGATGTCATAAAATGAACGTTATTGAATTAAAATCCATGAAAATAAAACCCTAAAAATCAATGGCGCCAATTTCAACGGCAAAAGGTGATTATGTCCTCTCATGATGAGCCATTATATTTAACATCTGAGCAACGACAATTTGACATCGTTTGCATTCATAACATCACAGTTTTTTTATCGCCTGATTTTTTCTTTCTATTTTAAGATGGATTAATTCATAAGCATTCATTCTTATCGGTGCATAAAGGTGACTTGGTACAAAGTGAAATATGATTTCATTTATGTTGTACATTGTCACAAATTATCACACCCATACACACACACACACACACACCCATACACACACACACACACACACACATATATATATATGTATATATATATATATATATATATATATATATATATATATGTGTGTGTGTGTGTATATATTAATATTAAATATTTCTCATATCGTTTACTTATTTCCTTATTTCCGTATTTTTCCCTGTTGAAGCCCTTGAGCTTATATCATCTTGCTTTTACAACTAGGGTTGTACCTTAGCTAATAATAATAATAATAATAATAATAAAAATAATAATAATAATAATAATAATAATAATAACAACGAGGGTTGGAAAATTTTGTATATATATGTAATAAATAATCATCAAAGTAAGAAAAAAAAATGATTTTTTGCACGAATGTCAGAAAATTAAGGTACAATGACGCACGTCATATGTTGTAACCCAATCTGTCACAAATACAACTAAAGGGGCATTCAGTACAGCGCAGACCTCCTCCACGGCAGCTTATTTTCTTATCTTGACCTTTGACCTTAACATGTATTAATTGGCGTAGATTTACATATACCCAAGTTTGAAGTTTCTGTGACAACGATGTCTCTGTGACAACGATGAAGTTTCTGTGACAACGATGAAGTTTCTGTGACAACGATGTCTCTGTGACAACGATGTCCAAACTTATGGCTGATTACAGGAATTGGACATTTTGCTTAACAGTAACCTTGACTTTTGATTTTGACTTTCCAAAATTTATATAATTTCCAGCATTATACATAACAGTTAATCCATGCAAGTTTCATTACTCTAAGATTAAAATTGTGACCAGGAAGCTCTTCACAAAACCACATAAACAAACACACAAACAGGGGGTAAAACACCCTCCTTTGAAAAAAAAAAAAAAAACATAGCCTCCTTCCACCTTCGTTGGCGGAGGTAACAAGCAAAACTAGAAGGAAGGAAGGAGTGCAAGTGCAGAATATTATATCATCTTGAGTCACAGAGGAAATAGGGAACGCATTGCTCAACAGATCACTAAATTCTCGACCGATGACCCAAGGGTATATCTCTGGTCGGCTATCATTAATCAAACAGTTGGCTTCCGATATACAAAGGAAAAAAGGTTACCGAAGTTTAATATTCTTATCAATTCTAAAAGGAAAATGTTTGAATTTATAGAGTCGAGTCTTTAATGATGGATATATATATATATATATATATATATATATATATATATATGTATATATGTGTGTATATATACATAATATATATATATATATATATATATATATATATACATATATATATATATATATATATATATATATATATATATATATATATATATGTATGTGTATATATATATATATATATATATATATATATATATATATACTCATAAAATCGTATGGAAACAAATGTAAGACCCATTTTTTCAGAAAATTACTTTAAATTCGTAAGTTTAGTATTTATAACGTTCGCATTTATAAGTGATGAGCTTTTATACAATAAACTTTAAAATACAAATTTAAATAATATGAATTTATTGTAAAAGTTTAATCAATGTATTATTTATTAATAAAAGGAAAATCTTTAAAAAAAATCCGTATACAAAATAAACAAAGTAACAATGTCATTTATGTGAAGAAATGTAAATTATTCTCAAATTTAAATCCAGAATTTTACTAATCAAGGGTTGCTGTGGCCTGATTGGTAACGTCTCTGCCTGGTGTTTGCCAGTCGGGGGTTCGAGTCCCGCTCAGACTCGTTAGTGCCATTAGTGTCCTCAACCTTACCATCCTTGTGAGCTAAGGTTGGGGGGTTTGGGGGAGCCTATAGGTCTATCTGCTGAGTCATCAGCAGCCACTACCTGGCCCTCCCTGGTCCTAGCTTGGGTGGAGAGGAGGCTTGGGCGCTGATCATATAATATATGGCCAATCTCTGGGGCATTGTCCTGATTGCTAGGGCAGTGTCACTGTCCCTTGCCTCTGCCATTCATGAGCGACCTTTAAACCTTTAAACAGATTTTATTACACGTATTCTCGCATTTGACGACCATGACCATCCATGCGAAACATGGTAAATGAAATACTCAAGTACTAAGATATAATTATCCTAATTCAAACGATACTTTGTTGAAAATATTGACTAAGGTGAATAATGAGATCGAATAACACAGTAGCCGGAACGTCCCTGCCTGGTGATCACAGACTGGAGTTCGAGTCCCGCTCAAACTCGTTAGTCCCTTTGGTCGCTACAACCTCACCATCCTCGTGAGCTAAGGATGGGGGGGGGGGGGTTTGGGGGAGCCTATAAATATATCTGCTGAGTCATAAGCGGCAATTGCCTGGCCCTTCTTGGTACTACCTTGGGTGGAGAGGGGGCACGGGCGCTGATCATATGTATATACAATCATTCTCTAGGGCATTATCCTGCTTCATAAGGCAATCTCACTGTCCAATCAGCTATTCATGAGCGGCCTTTAAACCTATAAACCGTCGCAAGAAGAAGGGAACGAGAAATTACTGTTCATTTCTATTCAATAACAGGAAAAGAAACCAGAACCTCAGGATTTTCTATACAAGACATAAATACATAAGCTAATATAATAGTTTATCTTCATCTTTATTGTTATATAAAAATGACCAATGAGTAAAGAAGAGGTTTTAAAGTTCATCAAGTTGCTGAGTAAATGTTGTGAAAACGAAAAATCTAATTGAATGTTGTCACTGTTCTTGAAATAATTTACTTTAGATTAATTATTCTTCTCTTGTAGTTTATTTATTTCCTTGTTACCTTTCCTCACTGGGCTATGTTTCCCTGTTGGAGCCCTTAGGCTTATAGCAATAATAATAATAATAATAATAATAATAATAATAATATAAAGATGTTAATATTAATAAAAAGCTAAAAATAAATCAATGAAAGAATATTTTTGCACATTATAATGACCACATTATAATGAACAATAATTTTATACTTAAAGATAAAAGGGCATCAAGTATAATCACCATTATCATAATTAAGATCATTATTATTCACAATAAAGCAACTTTATAACATAATTAAGGTCTAGGCCTAAAATGCTATTAGGCGCTAATCATAGAACATCATCGTGTCCCTTGCTGCTAACATTCATGAGTGATATTTTAAACCTTTAAAGGTAATAAAAGACTTCATACTTCAGTATTTTCCCCATTAAATCATATATCATAGTCAATTATTGCTAAAATAAAACATTTATTAGATGGATATGGTTTGGACATGCTCTTCGCACTCTCCAGGAGAGATTATTATTATTATTATTATTATTATTATTATCATTATTATTATTATTATTATGATTATTATTATTTGCTAAGCTACAACCCTAGTTGGAAAAGCAAAATGCTATAAGCAACAGGGAAAATAGCCCAGTGAGGAAAGGAAACAAGGAAAAATAAAATATTTTAAGAACAGTGACATTAAAATAAATGTTTTCTACATAAACTATAAAAACTTGACAAAACACGAGGAACAGAATTAAGATAGAATAGTGTGTCCGAGTGTACCCTCAAGCAATAGAACTACCCAAAGACAGTGGAAGATCATAGTACAGAGGATATGGCACTACCCAAGATTAGACAACAATGGTTTGATTTTGGAGTGTCCTTCTCCTAAAAGAACTGCTTACCATAGCTAAAGAGTCTCTTCTACCCTTACCAAGAGGAAAGTAGCCACTGACAATTACAGTGCCGTAGTTAACCCCTTGGGTCAAGAAGAATTGTTTCAACTTTCAACTGGGCTCCACAAGGCACTAGAAGAGTTGTAAGACCCAGGCCTACATGGCTGAGGACTATGAAGCGTGAAGTAGGATTTGATGAATGGATAAGTATTAAATTAAAAGCTGAAGATAAGAGATGACTGGCGAAATCTAACCGAGGCACTTTGCGTCAATAGTGTGACGGCCGAGAGAAGGTTATAACTCAAAGGCGGGATGCAATCAACTGAGTAACTTTATTAAAGAACACTCTCCTTTATATACAAAACCTCAAGGCAACAGGAATTTTCATGTTCGAGAAACAGACAATGTTAGAGAGGAAAAACCCAGACATGTTTATTCTTTTCTTTTTAGTGCGAGGGAAGAGCGCAGATACAAGCATAATATATACAAAATAATTTATGTACGATCGTGTGACACACGGTTGGTACAATAGGCATGGGAGGTGATGATGATGATGATTAGATATTACCCAAAATAACGTATAACCTACCAGCAAAACCTAAGCAAGGTGTTGAAAGCCAATTTATCCGACAAGCTTTAAATTCGACCAGGAAATTAAACTAATTTTTCACCCTAATAACAAGGCAATTTATTTAGGTTCCCGAAACACCTTTACAGCCTACATTCCCTTTTTTTCCAAGATATCATTAGTCAAGTTAAACTATTAATAATAGTTGAAGAATGACTTGGGCTCATTTTCTTTCCCTACTTCTGTCCTACAAAGAGGAAAAAAAAAGTTGAGGTTATAAGTTTCGTCATCCCTCACTCAAAAACTTGAAAGTTTGCTTACTTCATAATATATTTACTTTAATACTTTGCCAGGTGGTTGTATGTATAAGTATATTTGTAAGTATATGTGATAGTCGTGTACACAGTACGTCAGAAACTGTGCCTAAGAGTGGTATGTATATGTATACATATACTGTACATATATCTATATGTACATATAAATATCAACGACAACTCCATTTGATAGCCAAATTACCTTTGGAAATGTATATCCACTGAAAATTCATTTATGACAAATGCTTCTGGGTGGGTAAGGATTCGAACCTATACAATGATTAAAATCACGAGTGTTAGTGATAAATATTCACCATGTGTATATGGTGAGGGGTAGATGGAGATGGTTTGGGCACGCTCTTTGCACTTGCCAAGAGATTAGTTTACCAAACTTTCAACTGGGCTCCATAAGGTACTGGAAGAGTTGGAAGACCCAGACCTACATGAATGAGGAGTATAAAGCGTGAATTATGAGATGATGAATGGAGAAGTATTGATTTAAAAGCTCAAGATAGAGACGACTAGGGAAATGTAACCGAGGCCCTTTGCATCAATAGGCGTAGGAGATGATGATGATGTTATATCAAATATATATATATATATATATATATATATATATATATATATGTATGTATATACATATAATGTCTCCAGCAATTAATGTCCATACTGATGCAGTGTAGAACCGGAAATTTATCACCCTATTAAGC
>NC_090768.1:37805926-37813426 GCF_036898095.1 Palaemon carinicauda | reverse complement strand
TACGGTCAAGCAAAATGTCTAATTCACGTAATCAGCCGTAAGTTTGGACATCGTTATCACACAGAACAGACTTCAAACTTGGTTTACATTTGAGTGTTTGAAAATCAGCGCCAAACAATACATGTTAAGGTCAAAGGTCAAGGTCAAGCAAAAGGTCGAGAAATAAGCCGCCGCGGCGGAGATCTGGACTCTACTGAGTGCCCCTCTAGTTCCAACTAAGTCAAGATGACTTGCATATAAAATCATACTTCATGCTTGATGATATGAAATGGGTACCCCCAATAATGGTGCAAGTAAATGAATTCTAGGCATTTATTCTGGTTGTGTCTAACGTGAAGAAATAACTTTTAGCCATGCTATAATTTTAAAACCAGCCAAAAAATTAAGATCATCTATCAATTGCATAAAATAAATAAAACCTTTCGATAACATTTGAAAAATTTACATGCCAATGCAACAAAGACTTTCCTACTTATTTTGGCAATTGCTAAAATAATTCGTCTTCTCAAAGTGACACTGAATCGTTGCCAAAATTACACATCTTTGAAATCTTGATGGGTTTTATAATGAAAATAAAAACACGAGAAATCTCATTATTATCATTACTAGCTAAGCTACAATCCTATTTGAAAAAGCAGGCTGCTACAAGCCCAAGGGCTACAACAGGTTAAATAGCCCAGTGAGGAAAGGAAATAAGGAAACAGACAGAATAGTGTGCCTGAGTGTAGCATAAAGGGAACTCTAATCCAAGACAGTGGAAGACCGTTGTACAAAGGTTATAGCACTACCCAAAGACTAGAAAATAATGGCTTAATTTGGAATGCTTACCAAAGTTAGAGAGCTTCATCTACCCCTACCAAGAGGAAAGTAGCCACTGAACAATTACTGTACAGTAGTTAACCCCTTGACTGAAGAAAACTGACATTATTTAAAGTTGGTTCACAACACCTTAATCATAATAATGCTGCAGCAATGAATATATAATTTACTCCAGTTGGTCCTCCAGATGTGTATTTTTGACAAATCGAATATTCTCCACACTTTCCTCTCTGAATTTTGGAGCAATTGAACAAGACTCTTTGGTCTGAAGCAAAGTAGGTCTTAAGGTCAATCTAACGATTGTTCTTTGTCATGGTATTTAGGAAATGGAATTCAAGAAAACGGAAAAGTTTCCATAATAAGTTTACTACAGAAAGAGAAATGAAGGCATATGGAAGGTAGATTAAATCTTAAACGCTGCTTGACATTGACTAGCGACGATGGAAAACAGCACGAGCTCGTGAGTTTGAAATATCAAAAAGAAGAAAAAATCTAACCAATACTCTTCTAATACCCGTGCACAGAGCACCAATACTTCACATACATCATTTCTATTCAAACAATAGCAATCTAACCGAGCAATTTTCGTGAGCATCACACCACCCATATCTGCCCCAGGACTTGAAAAAAGGAAAAAGTAAGCCAGGTAAAAGGGGGTCCTCTCAGGAAAAGGAGAGACTTCCTTCTCATCGAGAAAGGAGACGGACTCCTTTCTCTTTCTCACCGATAGAGCGGAAAAAACTGCTCTCACTGATAGAAGGGACTTACTTTCCTCTCTTGAGAGGAAAATGATCAGAGTAAGCTGGAGAGAAATGGGAGAGGAGATAGAATAAAAATTTCAGTGGAAGAAGAGAAACAGTCGCCAGATATAGAGCACTGCTGCTGGGGGTACTGAATCCAAGAGGTTAACTCGATAATAAAGTAAATATGACTATTTATAAGTGAATTTCTTAAAGGTTTATTATTACTATCAATATAATCATTTTCATGTGGGACAAGCTAAAAGTGTTATAAATAGAAATAAAAAAAAGTGGAGCTAGGATAAGTGAAGTGGAGTACTGATTAAATAGCAAATAGGGAGAAATAACCAACAAACCAATAAACAAGCGCACACGCACGCGCGCGCGCGCACACACACACACACACACACACACACACACACACACATATATATATATATATATATATATATATATATATATATATATATATAAGATGATTAATACTAGTTTTGATAGAACTATGATGGGTTCACCTAGTGCACATTGCAACAACGTAAGCTATGGCTTTCCTCAACTCTCAAGAAGAAGTCGATGGAATCATATCAAAAGCACTATTATAACAGAAATAAATAAATCTATATTACTTATTCTTAAAGGTACTAAGCTGAGTAATCTACGATCAAATTAAATACACTCCTTAGGCTTTCAATTTTATCTATTTTGATAATTGATAAACTGGTATTTTGGTATGACAGTTATATATTTTCCAATAGTAATGCTCTTCGCACTCCCAAAAGACAGATCAGTTACCAAACTTTCAATTGGGCTTCACAAGGCACTAGAAGAGTTGGGAGGCCCTGGCCTACATGGCTAAAGACAATGAAGCGTGAAGTAGGAGATGATGAGTGGAGAGGTATTGATTTAAAAGCTCAAGATAGAGACGACTGACGAAATCTAACCGAGGCACTTTGCGTCAATAGACGTGGGAGAGGATGTGGTGATGTTGATTTTCCAATAGTAATTGAACACAAATCTATGTAAGACAAAAACACTAATAATAGAGTTGTGGAGGCCAATGTGGTAAGGTACCTGACTGGTGAACGCCAGACTGCGGTTCGAGTCCCGCTCATACTCGTTAGTTTCTTTAGTCGCTACAACCTCACCATCCTTGTGAGCTAAGGATGGGGGGTTTGGGGGAGCCTACAGGTCTATCTGCTGAATTATCAGGAGCCATTGCCTGGCCCTCCTTGGTCCTAGCTTGGGTGGAGAGGGGGCTTAGTTGTTGATCGTATGTATATATGCACTCATTATCATTATCAGCCGTTGCTAGTCTACTGCAGGACAAATGTCTCAGACATGTCCTTTCACTCACAGTTGTTTGTGGTCTTTCTATGCCAGTCTACACCAGCAAATTTTCTGAGGTCGTCAATCCATCGTCTTCTCTTCCTTTCCCTGCTTCGTTTGCGATCTCCAGGGACCCATTGTGAAATTGTTAATGTCCATCTATTATCTGGCATTTTCATCGTATGTCCTACTCACGTCCATTTCTTTTTCTTACCTGTTGTTAGAATATCTTCTACCTTAATTTACTCTTGTATTCATGTTCCTCTTTTCTGTAACTTAATTGTTAATCCCATCAATATTTTTTCCATAGCTCTTTGAGTTGTGACTAGCTTGTGTTCTAAGCCTTTAGTAGATAATAAATGTATACATTGTTTAGTGGCTAAACAACAACAAAAAGGAATAATCACAAGAAGAACATATTTGATGGTATGGCATCTAAAATCAAAAGTATGCCAAATGTGTCACGTCAATGGCTAGACAGTCATGAGAGCGACATTATAGAAGAAAAACAAACTAAAATCAAGAACGTCATGATAACCGCACAAATTAAGTACTGTACCTAAAAAGTAATGCTTCCTACGTAGCAAAGGGGCCTTGCAATCAAATCTCTATGAAAATCAATATCAACGTACCCAGCTGTTGAAGTCAACTACTTAGTTCTTGGAAAATCGTTTTCCAGTCAGCCCGGCTCAAGTTCTGTAAGAATTGACGCCATTTGTCACTTGACTTGTAAGAGACACCATTTGAGTAACATAATCTCTTCTTGTGAAATCCTTCGACCCACTATACATAATAGCAGTCTCTCCTTTTCCTGCACTCATTATCATTATCAGCCGTTGCTAGTCTACTGCAGGACAAATGTCTCAGACATGTCCTTTCACTCACAGTTGTTTGTGGTCTTTCTATGCCAGTCTACACCAGCAAATTTTCTGAGGTCGTCAATCCATCGTCTTCTCTTCCTTTCCCTGCTTCGTTTGCGATCTCCAGGGACCCATTGTGAAATTGTTAATGTCCATCTATTATCTGGCATTTTCATCGTATGTTCTACTCACGTCCATTTCTTTTTCTTACCTGTTGTTAGAATATCTTCTACCTTAATTTACTCTTGTATTCATGTTCCTCTTTTCTGTATCTTAATTGTTAATCCCATCAATATTTTTTCCATAGCTCTTTGAGTTGTGACTAGCTTGTGTTCTAAGCCTTTAGTAGATAATAAATGTATACATTGTTTAGTGGCTAAACAACAACAAAAAGGAATAATCACAAGAAGAACATATTTGATGGTATGGCATCTAAAATCAAAAGTATGCCAAATGTGTCACGTCAATGGCTAGACAGTCATGAGAGCGACATTATAGAAGAAAAACAAACTAAAATCAAGAACGTTTTTTCATTGATAAAAGACCCTTTCCAGAGGAAGATTTAAAGACCTTTCCTATGTAATTCGAATGTTGATATCGTTTTGAAATTGCTTTATCTATGCCCTGGTTTTTACCTTTCCATATTCATTAATTAATCGGCATTTATTTCTTCCTCTAACTCGTGGCTATAAATTTCTTTATATTTCTTAACTAAGGATAAAACCTTTGTGGTGGCCCCGATGTGGTAAGGTCCCTAACTGGTGATCGCCACACCAGGGTTCGAGTCCCGCTCGAATTCGTTAGTTTCTTTGGTCGCTGTAGCCTTCCCATCATTGTGAGCTAAGGATGGGGGGTTTGGGGGAGCCTATTGGTTATCTGCTGAGTCATCAGCAGCCAATGCCTGGCCCTCCTTGGTCTTAGAATGGGTGGAGAGGAGGCTTGGGCGCTGATCATATGTACATATGGTCAGTCTCTAAGGTATTGTCCTGCTTGCTAGGGCAATGTCACTGTCCTTTGCATCTGCCATTCATGAGCAGCCTTTAAACCTTTAATCCAAATCAAGCTAAATTAAATGTTTAAACAAGAAAGGGGATGTGCAAATCAAATTATTATTTTGAAGTAATCTTTCCTCTTAAAAAGAGAGCGAGAAGGAACATGAATAATCATTTTGGTTAGTTAGATTTTTCTTCTTCAAAACCAGCCTACCTGGTACCATACCTGGTAAATAGGTCATACCATTCCCTGTACAATGAAGGAACAGATGACCATTGTTCTATATAAATACGCATTTTAAGTAGGGCTTTAACAAATATCAAACCCATATTGGATATGCTCGTGTAACTCCTGTACCACAAACACCAATTTACGATCTTCCATTTTACAGAAACATACAACCAAATACATATTAAACTAGGGGTCAAATTGTTCCACAGTGCGTAAATATTTGGCACCTAATAATATTCAAAGGTCTATTTTTCAAATTAACCACTAATAACGAATAGGACAGATGTCCTTCAGCAATAGCAACATATTGCCAGTAAAACCAAATATCAACAAAAAAGAAGTAAATGATAATAACAATTAATAAATTCTAAATAGTAATACTATAGAAATTATTCAATATATTATTAACTATTACATTCCACAAAAGTTCTTGAGAGAGAGAGAGAGAGAGAGAGAGAGAGAGAGAGAGAGAGAGAGAGAGAGAGAGAGAGAGAGAGAGAGAGCGAGAGCGCATACAGTTACACCCACAAGCCACAGCCTTAATCTTTTAGGCCATAGGTTATATCATATTTTTTCATACATTTCCATACAGACCCCAGGACTAAAAACTTGCCTCCAGTAAACAATGTACTATTTGAACAAACACTCTTAACAACAAGAATTAGTATTTATTTTTCCCCCACCTTAATTTTTCTTTCCTTGCCAGTTTCTACACCTAAAAGAAACGAAATTTCAGACATGTGACCCTACCTTAAACTAAAGTCTTATCCCCTACACCATGAGAGTATTAATTCATGGTCTTCCACTGTCTTGGGGTAGAGTTCTCTTGCTTGAGGGTACACTCGGGCACACTATTCTATCTTATATCTCTTCTTTTTTTTAAAAAGTTTTTATAGTTTATATATGAAAGATTTATTTTAATATTACTATTCTTGAAATATATTCTAATTGTTAATTGTAGTAGTATTTATTTCCTTATTTCCTTTCCTCACTGGGATATTTTCCCTGTTGGAGCCCTTGGGCTTATAGCATCTTGCTTTTCCAACTAGGGTTGTAGCTTAATAATAATAATAATAATAATAATAAATCTTTTCTGGTACTGAAAGTTCTTCGCTATATCCTTCCTGGCGTACCTACAAATTTTCCAGAACTCATTACTATCATACTATATCTCTTGCTGTTGGGCAACAAGAATTTCAAATGAATTACTAACTAACAACGCCTAATTTGTGTTCAAAACAGAGCGCACTCTCATAGGTTCTCATTTGATCAGATACCTTTTCTTGCATAAGGTCATCTTAATCTGACAACAATAAAACCTATAGTGGCGATCATTAACAGAGCTAGAATGTAACTGAACTGAACTGATGAAAAATTAGGTGGATCATATCTTTAGACTTGAAATGTATTCACAATACCAACAAAAACTGAATTTTAAAGGTAATGTAAATGTGAAACACCGACCACATAGAAATTGATAAGGAAATACATTGAATTTTTTATCGTAATCATCTTTCCAAACTTTCAACTGGGCTCCACAACCCACAAGAAGAGTTGGAAGACCAAGACCTACATGGTTGAGGACTATGAAGCGTGAAGTGGGAGATGAAGAATGGAGAAGTATTAAATTAAAAGCTCAAGATAGAGACGACTGGCGAAATCTAACCGAGGCCTTTTGCGTCAATAGGTGTAAGAGGAGATGATGATGATGATGATGATAATGAATCATCTTTCCAGAATAAAAAATCAGCGCATGCGCACACATACATATACCTAAGCAGTTGTGGTTGTTGAATTTGTTATGGATAGTGATAAAAGTTGAATTAAAAAGCAAACTACGAAGTAGTAAAAGGTGGTCAAACAGCCAAAAGAAGATGACATAAAGTGAATCGAAACTACAGAGGCTTATGGAAGCAATGTGAATTAAATAATCTAAAAATGAGGTTTAAGAATAGATCCGACAGGATGTTCTGGAAATGGATATCAAGATACAGAAAGTAGAAGAAAGCAAATTTGGACAGCAAAAGGAAGACTAAAATCAGATGTAAACTAGAGGGGCACTCATACTAGAGCGCAGACTCCGCAGCGGAAGCTTATTTCTTGACCTTTTGCTCGACCTTGACCTATGACCTTAGCATGTATTAATTGTAGGAGATTTTCATACACTCAAATATGAACCAAGTTTGAAGTCTATGTGATAATGATGTCCAAACTTATGGCTGATTAAGTGAACTGAACATTTTGCTTGACCATGACCTTGACCTTTGACCTTGACCTTGCAAAATTTAACAATTTCCAGCTGTTTACATAACAGTTAATCTTTGCAAGTTTCATTACTCTACGATTAAAATTGTGGCCAGGAAGCTGTTCACAAACAGTGACGAAAAACATAACCTCCTTCCAACTTCCTTGGCAGTGACAATTACAGAAATACCTGTAGAGTTGGGGAGAGAACAGAAGTCCTCCTGAAATTTCAAGGTGAAATATATGTCACAAAAACAGGACCTGGAACAAATGGAGAACGGAAAATC
>NC_090768.1:37785926-37795926 GCF_036898095.1 Palaemon carinicauda | reverse complement strand
TTGGTGAAAATTTTGATGAGTAAGGTGCAAATAGATGGAGATAAATTGATGGAAAGTTTGATGAGTAAGGTGCAAATAGATGCAGATATATTGATGTAAATTTTGATGAGTAAGGTGCAAATAGCTGGAGATAAATTAATGAAAATTTTGATGAGTAAGGTGCAAATAAATGGACAAAAATTGATGAAAATTTTAAAGAGTAAGGTGCAAATAGATGGACATAAATTGATGAAAATTTTTATGATTAAGGTGCAAATAGATGGACATAAATTGATGAAAAGTTTGATGAGTAAGGTGCAAATAGATGGCGATAAATTTATGAAAATTTTGACGAGTAAGGTGCAAATAGATGGAGATAAATTGATGAAAAGTTTGATGAGTAAGGTGCAAATAGATGGACATAAATTGATGAAAATATTGACGAGTAATGTCCAAATAGATGGAGATAAATTGATGAAAAGTTTGATGAGTAAGGTGCAAATAGATAGACATAAATAGATGAAAATTTTGATGAGTAAGGTGCAAATAGATGGACAAAAATTGAGGAAAATTTTGATGAGTAAGGTGCAAATAGATGCAGATAAATTGATGAAAAGTTTGATGAGTAAGGTGCAAATAGATGGCGATAAATTGATGAAAATTTCTAAGTGGAAGGTGAAAATAGATGGCGATAAATTTAGGAAAATTTCCATGGTTAACGTGCAAATTGGTAATATAAAAGAGCTTATCAAGAGAGCATTTGAGTGTCTGAAACGCATGAGGTGAATGACGCAGTGTGAGAAAAGGGATCGATGATGATGTAGGCGTAGGCCAGTAGGGGATGTGAAATCTGCACAGGAGGCTCATCCACGATCCAACATTTAAAAGATGAATGTGGCAGTGAACGTTGTGTTGTTTTTTTCTCTTGCAGCAATGTCGGTTGGGGGGGGGGGAAATGCTCAATGTTGGATTACACGAGCTATATATATATATATATATATATATATATATATATATATATATATATATATATATATATATATGTGTGTGTGTGTGTGTGTGTGTGTGTGTGTTAATCCAAACATCCTCGTTTTCAAATAAATATATTTCTAACCCAGATTTCGACTTTGTTCAAGATCTCGAACTTTTGTTTGAAGAGCAGATGAATTAGTGAAAATTTTTTTTAATATTTTTCTGTTTGCAGATTCCATGTCAAATCTAACTCAAAGTGCATTTTTTTCTTCTTTAAAATACTTATTTACATGTAAGATAACAAAGCAAGTCATTTAGATGGGCTTCACGATAAACACTAGGAAACTAATTAAGCGTAAGCTTATTCTTATTTATTTTGTCAAGTAAAATTCCCATCTGCCTATACTAAAACCCTTTGCAGCTATGCAACATTTTCATAAGCTCCGATGCACCAGTATGTCGACCGACCCATGAAACTTCGATCAGGAGACTACAGCATTCCCCCAGACCCCGAGAACGTTTCAAAAGATTGAATGTCATCTCAATAGCAGACATACGGTTTCCGTTTATCGTAACCAAGCAAAATTAGCTGGAGATATCTCAAGAAAGAACATTAAAACGCACGGGGACGAATTTACGACGAATAATTAATCATTTTGGGGGAGACTATTATCTTGAAGGTAACGGGTCGCAAGCGACAAACGACAACGTTTGTCCTGCTGCCAGGCAGATGGTCGAGAAACGTTGGGTGTAAACAAGTGCACGTGGTTATGGGCAGTGCAGAGGTGGCCAGCTCTCGTCATGTGCGCGCCAAAATCTTGGCGGGTCCTATGTTGGCAGTTGGAATAAAAAGCGCGGCAAGTGAGTCGAGCTGGCATTTGTTGGCGCGCTCCAGTCGCCTTGCTGCCGACACCGCAGCTGGAGGAAGCCCTTCTCTAGTTCAATGTATGCTGTTCTCGACTCTATGAACGAGTACATATAGACCACACTTCAATGCTCACTCAGGGCTGGGTAAACTTTCATCAGCAATGGAAAATAGTTCTTATATACGTCTTCTTAGGTATTAGGATTCCGCACCTTTCAGGCCAGTATCGGATATGGGGCCAAGGGAAAGCATCAACACACGCGATATTCAACCTTATTTTCCCCACACCATAAGGGATTGAATCGTTTGACAGGGTTACATTCACCTCTGGAGGGATCGCAAGCCATTACAAGTTTTATGTACCCGCGCTGTAGGAAGTAAATCCAATAACGCCGCCGAAGGGTCGGACAAAGCGGGACGCTCATGGGTCGGACAAAAGCGAGCCCGTTCCTCGTTTCTCTCACATGGATCGGACAAAGCGGGACGCCGTACGTTTCTCTGGTTAGCAGTTATTTCCTTGTTCTATCGTCCCACTTGAACTGAGTCGCCTCGCGGGGTATTCGGACGAACGAAAACGCTTCAAAAAATTTCGTCCGGTTCTTTTCTCTTCGTCAATTTTACTCTCTCGTACTAAGAGTTTTCTTGAAGGCCATTGAAAAACTTACTAGTGAATGGATATCTTAGATTAGTTAGACAATTACTGATATGTTTTATGATACTAAATCATTGCTAGTTTTAATGATATATTCATAATGAAGGAAATGTAATGGAGAATAAAATAATATAAAATTCTCAACATTCGTTTGTTGAGTCTTCGAGCGAAGTATTGTGACGCGTCGCGCAGAACGTGGATGATGAAACTACGGACCTCGTACAAAGGATTGTTGCTTTTAATTTCAAGTAACATTT
The DNA here is from genome assembly GCF_036898095.1 of Palaemon carinicauda. Classification (NCBI taxonomy): domain Eukaryota; kingdom Metazoa; phylum Arthropoda; class Malacostraca; order Decapoda; family Palaemonidae; genus Palaemon; species Palaemon carinicauda. Next base: position 37,793,201 of record NC_090768.1, on the reverse strand, counting down.
GTAAAAACGAGATATAAAGTAAGAATATCACTACCAGAGAGATGACGAGTATTTTAAAGTACTATATGACATAAACAATGGTATAATAATCAATATGAAGGTCTCTCTAGTAAAAGCATTTTTTCCCATTAAGGATTCATGGTCTGTAATTTCCGTAAATTATGTCGACCGCCTAAATCTCTTGATGAAAACTACGATTAACTGTTATTAAAAGGTGTTTTTGATCAAAATACATTTTATATTTGGTATATATGTTCACCAGAGTTGTTTCAATACTATATTATATGAAATATTATAAAGAGGGAGTAACATTGACGGGCCCCGGAGCATAGCTTGAGCCGGCGCGTCACATTCTCCCCCTACTGCTTCCCTCCCTCTTTTCTCTCCTCCCAATTCCCCGCCCACGTCCGCATCCTTCGCCGCACGTTGGCTGGGAGCAGGAAAAGAAGTAAAAAAACTAGAAAAAATTATGTTCATATATATAGCCAAGGCCAAACAAATTATGCTGAAAACCATGGAAATTTTTAAAAACATTAATATAGTTTCAATTTTATGTATGTATCTTAAATTTCTATTTCAATTTTCTGTTAAATAACCCGAAAAAATATACTTTTATCTCGAAGCCTAAGCCAAAGGTATCCCTCTACTTACATTGATCGAAATCAGCCTTCGCTGGCAGCAGGACTGTGAGTTGCCAGTTGCGAGAAAAGTTGCCAGTAAATGTTTAAATTATCCCTATTTATATAATAATACTGATTACGGGCAAATTTGTTGATATGCCGGTGTTAGCTTGAGAGAGAAGGCTATAGAGGAGACACAACCTAAATGCAACTATTTATGTTATGTTATAGTCTAAGTAAAAATGTTAGTCGTTACGTGAATAAATGACAAAAAAAGAACTTCTTTAAGGAAAAAAAAAAGCCTTGGGTCGGGAGACTTCCCTTCACACACTATCACTAGTATTGGATAGTATATCTTTCACATTCTCCGTCTATATAATTCTGACTAATATAGCCTGTCGCTCTGAAATATTGCGCATAACTGAAGAACATAACATAAAATGCAGATGAACACTTATAGCATCAAATGCACATAACAAATCATCGTACCCTCGGCAGCTCAACGTTCCTACAGCCTCTAGCCAAAACCACTACACCACCACCCACCTAACGTTTTCCATTCGTTCAATTTTCCGCGAAATGTTTGCCAGCAACGATACTGCTCAGGCCGATTATCCATAATGTTGGAAAACGTTTTTGATACGGCGTGACGGTCTCAGTTTAAATCGCGCGGGTTTAAAAGAGAGAGAGATATATGATCTGGGCTGGGGTAGCTCTGGCTCGGCTTGTCTCTCTTCTTATCATAACAACTATCCATTGGTATTAATTAATACGGGAAAAACAATCAGCTAAACTTGATTATCAAATGAAGCTTTTAGAGTCAATGACATTTCATTCCTTTATCATATGAAACTGCAATTCATAAGCATTTTCTCAACAATGATCATATGCTTTTAATTCAAAGTACTGTACATGACTTATGTATTAATTCACAAATTAAAGATCTTTATCATTTCATCGATTATCAGATGTAATCAAAATGATTTAGCTCAAAATCTGTTCTGTATATATATATATATATATATATATATATTATATATAATATATATATATATATATATATATATATATATATATATATATATATACATACATATATATATATATATATATATATATATATATATATATATATATATATATATATGCGTGTTCGCATCCAAGTACTACTGTATGTATGTACATAAATACTCTCTCTCTCTCTCTCTCTCTCTCTCTCTCTCTCTCTCTCTCTCTCTCTCTCTCTCTCTCTCTCTGTATATATATATATATATATATATATATATATATACATGTGTGTGTGTGTTTGTATATATATATATATTGGTGTGTGTATGTGTATGTGTGTGTGTGATGAAAGCGAAACTTGTTAAAATACATATGGGAGAGTGATAGCTTTTTTCATAAATAAAATTTAGTCCCCATATAACTGTTTAATATATCTATGGATAAAATGATACTAGAAGTTAAAGAAGGGAAATAAGACAAGTAAAAGTTGTGTAATATGAAAAGGAATCATAGAAGGTAAACGATACAACTGTAGAGAGTGAAGAGACATTAGATTTAAGAGTTTGATATTTGTAGTGGTGGAGTAATATAAGTACAAATATCAGCAAGAGTAAGAAAGGTGTACCAATAGATGGTGGGTGAATGGAAGTAGACGACTCGTATAGATATTTGATAGTAGATATTATTATTATTATTATTATTACTATTATTATTATTTGCTGAGCTACAACCCTGGTTGAAAAAGCAGGATGTTATAAGCCCAGGGGCCCCAACAGGGAAATAGCCCAGTGAGGAAAGGAAACAAGGAAAAATTAAATATTTTAAGAACAGTAACATTAAAATAAACATTTCCTATATACACTATACAAATTTTAACAAACAAAAGGAAGAGAAATTAGATGGAATAGTGTGCCAGTGTGTACCCTCAAGACAGTGGAAAACCATGGTACAGAGGCTCTGATGTTGGGATGTGAAGAGAACTGAAAGCACAAGCAAGGTGTAGGCAGAAGATTGAGAAGAGACTTGGAGTCTAATTATAAGCCAACATGGGAATTTTTTAAAAGATTTCAGTGCTAAATTTTCAGTATGAAAATGGAAGAGTTAATGAATTTGAATAAGACATAAATTTCTTTGTGATGAACTACAAGGCTACAAAATATAGAAATATCATCAGAAGAGAAACGTTTTGTGAATCTAATGCGAGTGTTTTGAAATATCTGATATTATGAAAAGTATGGACGACTATTAGTTTGTGAAAAGTGTGAAAAATTCAGAAGTTTTAGGAAGGCGGGGGTGAGCGGAAGACCAAGAAAGGGAATGAAACATAACTTGAAAGAGGTAATAGAAAGGAAAGAACATAATTTAAAGTAAATGAAGATTTGCAAGAGAGATGAATTGCAATGTGTAAGGGTATTCGAAGTACTGATGAACTTTTTGTGGAACTCTCAAGGAATAACGATTTTCGAAAATTGATTCATCCAGTCCGTTTGGCTAAACTTCCTACCACTACTACATACCTCACCATAAACTGTATATTACACAAGCAGTTAATCTGAACAGCTACAGCATTCTACCTTCATTTGTATATAACAACTTGACTTACTTCCAAGACTACAGATACAAAGGATGAATGTGACAATGACTTGTGGTGTTTTTACTCTGAAGCCCTCCAACCTAATATGACTGTTTATCTGTCTAATATATATATATATATATATATATATATATATATATATATATATATATATACTGTATATATACATATATATATATATATATATATATATATATATAATCATAAAATATCGTACTTTGGAGAGAACTTGGTAAAAACCTGTTAGCATACTATACTAAACAAGATGAAAGCCTGCCAATTCCTTACTTATATCGTATGTCTCCTAACAAATATATGTATACAAACATAAAATATTTAGTAACCGCTACCAGACGATCGTACGCGTTACCACACACACACACACACACACACACACACATATATATATATATATATATATATATATATATATATATATATATATATATATATATATATATATATATATATATATCCATCGTTATTACTCCATTGCAGAACAAGAGCCCCAGACATATCCTTCTACTTGCGTCTGTTTACGGTCTATCTATGACATATCGCACCCGCAAACTTTCTCAGTTTATTAATCCAGCGTCCTCTCTTCTTTCCCCTGCTTCTTGTGCAACCTCCAGGGACCCATTCTGCTATCCTTAAGTCCATCCATTATCTGGCATTCTCATTATATATCCTGTCCATGGGCATTTTTCTTTTACACGCTATAGAAATATAGGGTCTACTGGCTGGCCAAGCAGCACTACACTGGATCCTTCTCTTGGTTACGGTTCACTTTCCCTTTGCCTACATATACACACATCGAACAGTCTGACCTATTCTTTACATATTTTCCACTGTCTTCATACACTACACTGAGATTACCAAAAATTCTTCTTCACCCAAGGGGTTACTGCACTGTAGTTGTTCAGTGGCCACTTTCCACTTGTTAAGGGTAGAAGACACTCTTTAGCTATGGTAAGCAGATCTTCTAGGAAGCGGACACTCCAAAATCAAACCATTGTTCTCTAATCTTGGGTAGTGCCATAGTTACTGTACCATAGTCTTCCACTGTCTTATGTTAGAGTTCTCTTGCCTGAGGATACACTCAGCCACACTATTCTTTCTTATTTCTCTTAAGCTTTTTTTGTTAAAGTTTTTATAGTTTATACGGGAGATATGTATTTTAATGTTGTTACTCTTAGAATATTTTATTTTTCCTTGTTTCTTTTCCTCACTGGGCTATTTTCCCTGTTGGAGCCTTTGGGCTTATAGCATCCTGCTTTTCCAACTGGGGTTGTACCTTAGCAAGTAATAATAATAATAATAATAATAATAATAATGTTATTAGAATATTCTCTACCATACTTTGCTCTCGTATCCATGTTGATCTTTTTCTGTCTCTTAGTGTTATTCCTATCATTATAATATATATATATATATATATATATATATATATATATATATATATGAAAACTGAGCCCTTAATTTTTGGTGGGCTTCGTTTATTGAACAGGCTTTTGTGTCTTTCCTCTTACTATTTGCCCATGACAATTTTGAACAGATTTTTTTCCATAGGTTTTTGTGTACACGTACGCAGAGCGTTTTTCGCCCAACCTTTAGGAAGCGATGCCATGAATTCGCTTAGCTTTAAAGAACTGGTTTTTCAGCTTCGACTTCAATGCGTTCTTAGTAATCGAATTTCTATTTTAGCTGGATATCAGTCTTCGATAAATTTCCAGTAAATCACATAAAGCAGTTTTTTTTAGCGACCAATGACTCCCATTGTTTGCATCCATTGCAAAGGGGGGAGGGGGGCGGATTTGCAACTTGCAAGGGGAAGGGGTACTACTTAAATTTGGGGGGAGTCAAGCGAGGTTCTCAAGTATTTTATAGGGTTTGGTGAAGTTGTGTATAATATTCAATGATGGTAAATAAGTTCGAATTATTTACAAATATGATAAAATAATTCTAGGATGTTCTTGGAGATCTTGATATATTCAATATCCGGTATACATACATACATACATACATACATATACATACATATATATATATATGTATATACATATATATATGCATATATATATAGATATACAGTATATATAAACATATAAGTATATATATATATATATATATATATATATATATATATTCCTTTCTGAATGAGGATACCTTAACATTGTGAAAGGGTTTGCTGTGCTGTCAGCGATCAGACGAAAATTTCCCACCATCATCATCTGCACTGGACAACATGGTAATGAAAACTGACCAATCCTCATAGACGAATTAACATGTTTGAGGCCTCTGTCTTGCATTGGACTGGGAAATGCTGCATTTGTTGTGTGTGTATGTGTATATATATATATATATATATATATATATATATATAGACAGGAAGTGGCTTTCGAGAAGAGAAGACATTGAACATGGCAATGGTCAGTCACTTTCATATTTTAAACTTGCTGGATCATGGACGAGACTCAGTCCTGAATCTTTGTAAACATTAGCCACTTCGTAACCCGACATTGGAAGCTCATGAACATCATGCTGAACCCCTTACACATACAGCGCCCTTTACCTCTTTCACCCTCTCTGGCACTTCCATCATGTTGAGGCTCTTTACTCCCAGTACCTCTTTCATACCATTTATGCAGTACTTTATAAGTCTTCCTATGTTTCATCATCATAACATTGAAAAAGACACAATTTCATTTGATTATCATACTCCATTCTCTCCACATGACTAAGCCATTACAAAATATTAATATATTCCATCGCCCATACCTACCTTTACACAAGCTCTTTATCGAGTATTTGCTCTTCTTATCCTACCACTTTCATTTATACTATTTACACTAAGCAAACAAGTAATATCAACAAGTTACATATTTATTTACTACATTTCCATTCAACAATCATACTTTTATTGCACAAAAACACCCTCACAGGCAACAACTTTGTCTTCCATAGACATTCCAATCTCCTTTCCAATCTTTTGTACACATCATTCTACCTTCTTCCAACTTAATTATTTTCAAATACATACACAATGCAGTTACTCCCACTCTTCAGTTTTACATACTGACATGTATAGCGACATTATCTTGATATTTACATGTATAGCAACATCATCTTGATATTGACATGTATAGCCACATAATCTTGATATCTACATGTATAGCCACATTATCTTGATACTTACATGTATAGCCACATTATCTTGATATTGATATGTATAGCTACATCATCTTGAGATTGACATGTATAGCCACATTATCTTGATATTTACATGTATAGCAACATCATCTTGATATTGACATGTATAGCCACATAATCTTGATATCTACATGTATAGCCACATTATCTTGATACTTACATGTATAGCCACATTATCTTGATATTGATATGTATAGCTACATCATCTTGAGATTGACATGTATAGCCACATTATCTTGATATTTACATGTATAGCAACATCATCTTGATATTGACATGTATAGCCACTTCATCTTGATATTTACATGTATAGCCACATTATCTTGATACTTACATGTATAACCACATTACCTTGATATTGGTATGTATAGCCACATCATCTTGATATTTACATGTATAGCTACATCATCTTGATATTGACATGTATAGCCACATTACAGTATATTGATATTTACATGCATACCCACATTATCTTGATACTTACATGTATAACCACATTACCTTGATATTGGCATGTATAGCCACATCATCTTGATATTTACATGTATAGCTACATCATCTTGATATTGGCATGTATAGCCACATTATTTTGATATTTACATGTATAGCCACATTATCCTGATGTTGACATGCATAGCCATATTATCTTGATATTTACATGTATAGCCACATTATCTTGATATTTACATGTATAGCCACATCATCTTGATATTGATATGTATAGCCACATCAACTTGATATTTACATGTATAGTCACATCATCTTGATATTCACATGTATAGCCACATTATTTAGATACTGACATGTATAGCCACATTATCTTGATATTAACATGTATAGCCA
>NC_090768.1:37773426-37780926 GCF_036898095.1 Palaemon carinicauda | reverse complement strand
TTGAAGAGAAATAATATAAGTAAGTAACCTTTATTGGTCACATTCATAAGTGCATCCCATCAAGCAAATGTCGTAGAGACAAGTAACTAATGCCATTTTTTAAGCAATGATTGAAAGATAAGGGGAAAGAAAGGCAAAGAAAAAGATGGAAAACCGAGGCAGGGAGAGAATTCCAATTGAAAGACCATAGTAATCAATCGTAAGTTGATTAGAAAATAAGTAACCCTCAAAAAAAAAAAAAAAAAACTCTACACACATTTTACTAAACAGCTAAGTGCACCGATTATTATTGTTTCTATAATTAGCTAAACTACAACATTAGTTGGAAAAGCAAGATGCTATAAGCCCAAGGACTTCAACAGGGAAAAATAGCCCAATGAGGACAGGAAATAAGGGAAATAAGGAAATAAATAAACCATATGAGAAATAAACAATTAATAAAATATTTCAAAAACATTAACAAAACAGAAAATTCATATACAAACTATAAAAAGACTTATGTCAGCCTGTTCAACATGAAACCATTTGCTGCAAGTTTGAACTTTCGAAGTTCTACCGATTCAACAACCCGATTAGGAAGAACATTCCACAACATGGTCACACCTGGAATAAAACTTCTAGAATACTGTGTGACACCGCAGGGGCTTAACAAGAGTGAGGAAGGATACTGGAAACACGATCGAAGACAGAAGGCCGAACTTGCATTTTCAAAAGCATTACATCATTGGCTGAGTCAATAACAAGGAGCTTGTCCTTCAAATCATGCGGCAAGTAGTAATAAACGCCATGGTCATTTTGACAACATTAAAGTCGAACCCTGCTGTTATTTCAAGCAAGTGAATGGGCTGACACTACTACGTCTAACAACAACCACAGCAATAATAATAATAATAATAATAATAATAATAATAATAATACATTAAACAGTATACATAAACATTACTTGGTGTTTGTTACAAAGCTAAGGCACCCAGTATGTTTAAAGATTTAAAGGCCACTCATGAAAAGCATGGCAAGGGAGAGTGACATTGCCCTATCGAACAGGACAATGCCCTAGCGACTGACCATGTATACATATGATCAGCGCCCAAGCCCTCTCTCCACCCAAGCTAGGACCAAAGAGGGCCAGACAATGGCTGCTGATGTCTCAGCAGATAGACATATAGGCTCCCCCAAACCCCCCATCCTTAGCACACAAGGATAGTGAGGTTGCAGCGACCAAGGAAACTAACAAGTTTGAGCAGGACTGGAACCCCAGTCTGGCGTTCACCAGTATGGGACGTTACCACATCGGTCATCACAACCCTATAAGGACTTAATAAAACATGTTAAAAAATCTTTAGTATATCTTATCTATCGTTAAAGATTTGTACACAAACACAATCACGTGGAAAAAAACTGACTCGTATAAATGAAACATAGAGTAAAAAGAATGTGTTTCTGTTAACAACCATCAATTTTCTAAAATGACCAACTGATGAATAGAAAATAACCATCATCGCCGATGAAACAGTGTTTGAAAACCTCTTGCGGAAAAGAATAATTCTATTATCCTGACGTCTCTGACATCACGTATTTATAAATTCTAGTCATGAAGCCAAATTGGCGCTTAATTTAGATAAGAGAAACTTACCATGAATAGAACAAACCCCATAAAAAATGTCTTATACATGATTTTTCTTCTTGACATTTGCGTAGAAATAAAGAAAAGGCTGTCTCGAAACATATCATAAGTATGAGTGGAATATATCAATACATCAAACTAAAGCCAGGCTGACACTTGCACGAATTTGTGGTACGCATTGTCACGACTCGAGTCGTGAACTGGCGTGAACTCGTCGTGAACTGGCGTGAAGTGTTCGTAAACCCGTCGTGACATCGTGGCATGTTGTGATGAGAATTTTGAAATGTTCAAAATTTTGGTCACGACAAAATTTCGTGACCGGGTCGTGAACTATGCGCGAACTGTTCGTGAACTCGTCGGGACGATGCGGGAAGTGCTCAAACTATGCGTGAACTCGTCGTGCCAGTTCGTGTCACTGTGAACAGGTCAGCTGTGATTCTGAGGTATTTTTTTTTTATCTTCCAGTTCGTGCCACAAAATGTCACGACTTGCCACGACAAATTCGTGGCAAAAAGTCGTGCAAGTGTCAGGGTACCTTTAGGCATGTAGTGTAGTCGTAGCCTATTGGAAACGACCTTGCTTGAAAATCTGCTGATCCGGGGTTCAGAACACGCAGAAACCATCTTTGTGAGCTAGGGATGGTGAAGCCTATATGTCTACCTGCTAAGTCATAAGCAGCCATTGCCTGGCCCTCCCTGGTCCTAATTTGATGGAGTGGCCCGGGCGCTAATCGCGTGTCTGTGTTTGTGTGTCTATATATATATATATATATATATATATATATATATATATATATATATATATATATATATATATATATATATATATATATACACACACACACACACACACACACATATATATATATATATATATATATATATATATATATATATATATATATATATATATATATATGGCCAGTCTCTAGAGCATTGTCCTGAAAAGGCATTGTCACTGTCCCTCTGCCATTCATGAGCGACCTTTAAACCTTTACACGCACATCATATCCTAGATAAAATTAAATGTCAGGCCCAAAGTATAAAAATTACACCTCGTAAAACTACAACTAACCAATTGTATCTAATTGCATTTTTTTCTGTTTCATACCGTATCTTTGTTTGACATTTCCTTTTTTTTTTTTCCCAAAAAAAAATAACTTGTTTATAGTTCAATCTCACCTGTCAATCCCAGTATTTGAACAAGATTATAAAACCTTCTTCCCTCGGCGGACTTTTTTTCACTCGCCACCCATTGAATCATATTGACATTAAGAAGCAAATAACACGAAATAAAAAACTCGGAACAGAGATTTCCTTTATACAGTAACGGGGAAACCCAAAAGAAATTGTATCAATATAAATAGCGTACCATACCGAAAGCCTTAAAGATGAGATAACGAGCAAACAAGAAAATGTAGACGAGCTGTTCAAACAGGTCACAAGATATATGTAAAGATCGATGTATAAATGCCGTGTAAACAGTGTATACTTTACTCACATGAGGCTTTTAAAAGTCTTTGCATAATATATATAATGTGCATTTATAAGTGGATATATACTGTTCATGCGAGATGGTAGAATATGAAAGTATATGGTACAGGTCTTTGTAAATAACAGAAGAATTTGAAGTAGTCCCCAAAATATATTAATATATGAATTAAATTGGGGTCCATAAATATCTAGTATTGACAACTGGTTTTCGGGTGTACTGGGATCAGAAGAGTAAAAAAAGAAAAAAGAAAAAAAGAAAAAAAAACCTTAATTACAGGCAGAAAATTTAGACAGTGATCAAAGTTGTTAAACTAACCACTAAGGATTAATGAATAGAGAGGAATAAAGCCAATAAGGAGAATAGCAGGAACATTAATGAACAATTTGGAGGAGGACCAAGACAAAAAAGTCTCTGTGCATATTGAGATTATTTTTATCATTATAATTACTAGCGAAGCTACAACCCTAGATGGAAAAGGAGGATGATGTAAGTCCAAGGGTTCCAACAGGAAAAGTACCCTAGGGAGAAAAGGTAATAAGGAAATGAATAAAAGGTATGAAAAGTAACGAATGAGAGATATTAAATATCTTAGAATCAACAAAACCATAAAAACTTAAATGAAATTTTCTTTTAGTTTAGACTTTTTAATCGCTACAAAAAAAAAAAAGTAATGTGAAGTGTAGTCACGAAGTAAACAAAATATTCTGTGAGAGAGAGAGAGAGAGAGAGAGAGAGAGAGAGAGAGAGAGAGAGAGAGAGAGAGAGAGAGAGAGAGAGAGAGAGAGAGAGAGTACAATCTTCAGCTTATATTTAGTGAAAATACTTTTTGAACTTGAGAGAGAGAGAGAGAGAGAGAGAGAGAGAGAGAGAGAGAGAGAGAGAGAGAGAGAGAGAGAGAGAGAGAGAGAGTACAATCTTCAGCTTATATTTAGTGAAAATACTTTTTGAACTTAGAGAGAGAGAGAGAGAGAGAGAGAGAGAGAGAGAGAGAGAGAGAGAGAGAGAGAGAGAGAGAGAGCTCTTAATTCCTACAAAATATGAAAAAATAATGTAAAGTTATGTCACGAAGTAAACCAAAAATTGAGAGAGAGAGAGAGAGAGAGAGAGAGAGAGAGAGAGAGAGAGAGAGAGAGAGAGAGAAATATGGCAAAGTACCTATCTCACCACGAGCATAAAGTTAATGGGTCCAATGGAGGCATCCGTTCAGCTAATGCATTCTCGTTATCTGCCTTTCAGGCTAACGATTCCCAGCAGAGGGAAAAGGAAAAAAAAAATAATTAGCATTTCACGGCGAAAAAATCTCCACTTCTTCGCCACCTAGACAAAGAAAAAGAGGAAGAAGGAAAAAGGAAGAAAAATTGGAGCTGGGATGGGACAGGTGCTTCTCTCTCTCTCTCGCCGGGCGCAAGAAGAGAGAGGGAGAGGGAGTGAGAGGGGGCCGTTAATTAGAAATGAGGTGTTGGGAGAGGCGCTCACTAATTACCTGTGTCTATATGTTCAGGCAGGAGAGTGACAGTAATTAGTGCCCATAATTACCGTCATATTTACAGCCGCAATCTTGCCTCAGATATCATAAATGGTAAACTCACGTCACGTGCCTCAGGGCTGGAGCTAAAGTTACAATAACTGGGGGGAAAAGGACGTGGAGGGGGACAGGTAAAGAGTGGAGGGGATAAAGGGAGGGGAGGGGGAGGGAGGTAGGGAGTGGAGGCGGAAAATGACGTGGAAGGGGTAGGAAAGTGAAAAGGGGGCGTTTGAATAAATGAATTGAAGTTAACTGTGTTACTGCTGATTAATTTTGCATAATAATAGTACATCAAATGACGTAACAATAGTAATGACCATCTCCTTCAAGTTTGGGTCAAATTAAGTTTCGGTTGGGTCGGTTCGATCCCGACGTGTGCTAGAAATCTAATAAAAAGCATCATAACAAATATCATTAGTGCAAATATCATTAATAATAATTATCATCATCGTAATCCTTTCAAAGAAATCAATATTGCTCAGAAACCACATGAAATCACGTCTTATCAATTAAAAGAGAAAAACCAACCAACATCAAATCATTACTGATAATATTAAAAAACAATTGTTATCTTTATCATAACCATTATAAAGAAATCAAAATTGCTCTGCAACCACGTATGCAATCAGCGTCTTATCAATTAAAAGAGATAAATCAATTAAATAAAGATCAACCAATTAATTTTTCTCTGGAACCTCACATCAAATCACGTCTTATCAATTAAAAGAAAAAAGAAAAAACAAAATAAAAGAGTATAAACTTGATTCGGGAAGACCCTAGGTACACCACTAGGCAAGACGTTCTGCATGAGTGGCAGCAAATACATCTTTCTCCCAGCGCGTACATCGGACGCAATCGATCAGCTGATTAAAGCTAGTCTATGCCTCATAAAAACTAGACGGGGCACATCACCCGACAGGGGTCCTAAAATTGATATAATGGCTACGCAAAACTTCCATTCACAGAAGTAAGGTTATTGTGCACCACTCTTACCCCGGGGGTGGAGATAACTGGTTTGCCCGTGTGGAGACCCGACGGAAAATGAAAGGGTAAAAGCGGTGTGTTTCTTTCTCATACGAAGTGACGTAGATGATATTATTACTTTTAAAATGGAGATTAACCAGACAAATGAGTCAAGCTCGACTCTTACAGAGCTGGCCAATTACATTCGGGAAGATTGATTGATTGATTGATTGATTTGAGGTTTTCTGGCATCCTGACGTCTAAAGTCATTGACGCCGATACATTCGGGAAGAAAAATTATTATTCATATTAATGCTGATAAATTAATAGAATAAAATACATAGTAAATATAATGGATAAAAAATTAATTATGAAGTAAAAATCTATGATAAATAAATATTTAAATCTTACTTATAAACCTATAGACGAGAGAAGAAAAAGTCCAGCAATCGGTTCTATCGAATGTCACCCTCGAAGTTTTTAAAAACCAGACTGAACAATATCTGGATTTATTCATACCTAAACAAAACTTCCCTTGTGTATTGCGATAAGCTAGTCCTTTTCAACAAAAAAAAAAAAAAAAAAAGAAAAAAAACAAGAATATTTACATGAGAGAGTTTCATGCGCATAAAAATGAAGAGATTTCGATTTCTTTTGCCAGTCTTTAATCCGTTTTAGCTTTGATCTCTTGCAATCTTTGAAAGCATCTATTTTGCAAGTGTTTTCAAACTTTTCGTGTAAGACATAAACTTACAATTATTGGGAGAATTTCAACTTCCTTTTCTTGCGAAGTCTTGGTTGTTTCTGTAAAAAGACTACTTTTTATAGGATGATAATGAAGTTCATAATGATGATAAAAATTGAATGATGGGAGACGTGTATTTGACTTATAGATAACAAGAAGGCATCAATAAAAAGTCCGGATTCTTTAACGAGTTGCAATTTCATCTCATAAGGAACCAGGACGAATTGTTTTGAATAGAATTACGGAAACGTCTTAAGTCTTGAAAACTACTTTCATCAAATTTCTGAACAGGAAGATTGATGGATATATCATAAGGTAATCGTCATGAAGTTTACATTAGTCACTGACACAAAAAAATGTAGCATTGAAAAATAAAAAAAAAAAAAAATAAAAAATTACCCTTGTGAATGGCATATATCCTAAAAAATCAAAATCTAATAACAATTAAAAAAAGAGAGAACCTGACCAACACTATGCAGGCACTGATAGAGGAAACTTTTCTCATGTTCCAAATGCTGGAAATACTTTTAAGGTAGGTTGACATCTACGCACTTTTTTGTTACACGTGGGGTTGTGTCACCTCGTGGTGGAAACACCCCCCAAAATTTACCTATGTTGCGATGTACGTGCAAGGTCTTGCAGCATAGCACAAAAGTTGTGTTGCAATGTCTTGCGCAGTGCCGCGACATGGACGCAGTGTTTCCTTGCGAGGGGTAACAGGATGAGGCAAGGTGTTTAAGCACCATTGCGATGTAATTACGCAGTTTTACGGGGTATCTATGAAGTGTTACGAAGTGTTACATAAAAAGGGCCCAAGATACCAGGGGTATATATAGTGCTCAGAGCCTGGGGAAGACATTCATTACTTTACTGACCACCACAGAGGATGGATCAAGAGTACTACTCAAGCCATTACACAGACAGCATGATTGCCAGTATTCTTTTGGTAACTGCTGCCTATATCATCGAGAAATATTGGGCAAGAAGACCTAAGAACGACCAGAGGAACCACCTGTGGCCCCAATGGCACAAGCAGAAGCAAGTAGAAGAAGAGCTAGAAGAACAGCGTGCTGCCGTGAATGGCTAACAAGTAGATCCATAGATGGAGATTATGACCAGATGCTACAAGAACTACACGAGATGACCCTA
>NC_090768.1:37743426-37768426 GCF_036898095.1 Palaemon carinicauda | reverse complement strand
TTTTATAACCATTCCTACTGACAAGTAATAGCATTAATATATATACTATATATATATATATATATAATATATATATATATATATATATAGTAGAGAGAGAGGAGAGAGAGAGAGAGAGAGAGATGAGAGAGAGAGAGGAGAGAGAGAGATGAGAGAGAGAGAGAGAGAGAAGTTAGGGGGTCCTTTGACTGGCCAGACAGTACCATATTGGATCCTTCTCTCTGGTTACGGTTCTTTCCCTTTGCCTACACAGACACCGAATAGTCTGGCCTATTCTTTACAGATTCTCCTCTGTCCTCATACACCTGACAACACTGAGATTACCAAACAATTCTTTTTCACCCAAGGGGTTAACTACGGCAATGTAATTGTTCAGTGGCTACTTTCCTCTTGGTAAGGGTAGAAGAGACTCTTTAGCTATGGTAAGCAGCTCTTCTAGGAGAAGGACACTCCAAAATCAAACCATTGTTCTCTAGTCTTGGGTAGTGCTATAGCCTCTGTACCATGGCCTTCCACTGTCTTGGGTTAGAATTCTCTTGCTTGAGGGTACACTCAGGCACACTGTTCTATCTAGTTTCTCTTTCTCTTGTTTTGTTGAAGTTTTTATAGTTTATATAGGAAATATTTATTTTGATGTTACTGTTCTTAAATATTTTATTTTTCCTTGTTTCCTTTCCTCACTGAGCTATTTTCCCTGTTGGGGCCCCTGGGCTTATAGCATCCTGCTTTTCCAACTAGGGTTGTAGCTTAGCATTTAATAATAATAATAATAATATAGCATTAATGATATATATATACATATATATAGTGTATATATATACATATATATATGCATTTATTTCTTTAATCCAATGATCTCTCTTTATTTCTTTGAATCAATAAATCTATTCATTTCTAAATTACTTTGAACAATATCTATTCATTTATTTCTTTGAATCAATAAAGCTATTCATTTATATATAACTTTGAACCAATAATATTTATACATTTATTTCTTTGAATCAATATCTATACATTTATGTCTTTGATCCAATAATATCTATTTAATTTTTTAATTTAACCAATAATATTTGTTCATTTATTTCTTTGAATTAATAATATTTATTCATTTATTTCTTTGAATCAATATATCTATTCATTTATTATTTTGTACCAATAATATTTAGTAATTTATTTCTTTGAATCAATAACATCTATTCATTTATTTCTTTGAATCAATAACATCTATTCCTTTATTTTTTGAATCAATAATATCTATTTATTTATCACTTTGAACCAATAATATTTAACAATTTATTTCTTTGAATCAATAATATCTATTCATAATCACTAATATCTATTCATTTATTACTTTGAATCAATAATATCTATTCATTTATTTCTTTGAAGCAATATCTATTCATTTATTACTTTGAATCAATAATATTTATTAAATTATTTCTTTAAACCAATATCTATATCATTTCTTTGAATCAATAATATATATTCATATATTTCTTTGACTAATAATATCTATTCCTCTATTTCTTTGAACCAATATTTATTTATTTCTTAGAACCAATATTATCTATTTATTTATTTCTTTGAACTAATAATATCTATTAATTGATTTCTTTGATCCAATAATATCTATTAATTATTCCTTTGAATTAATAGTATATATTCATCTATTTCTTTGAATCACTAATATCTTTTCATTCATTTCTTTAAATAAAAAATATCTCTTCATCTATTTCTAATATATTGTGAATTAAGCTTTACAACTGCTACCTCAGACGTCTATTTCCAGCGAATATCTTTTTTTTTTTATCTTTTATTATGAACATACAATTACATTTTAGCAATTTACATTATATACATAATTATTCTTTACAAAAATACATATATGAACTTAACATAGTTTTACAAAGTTATAAATCAACTCAATACAAATTAAATCAATTAATAGATATATAATATGCAATAATTTTTATTGTACAAACGTAATTAAAAGGAACTGCATCTTGTAACTAATTGCAATACGAAACTTAAAAATTAAGTTAATACTTTTTTATAAGTCATCGGCTTGATATAATCATTTCAAATCTATCAATTTTTAGCGAATATCTTGTCATAACTGGTAAATATCCAGCGTCACAATAGCCAGGGTCAATGACGCCGTAATATTTTGGACTAAACTCCCAAGGAGCCTCTGTGGCTCCATCTCTCTAAACTTCTATTTCTCTGCTCATAAAACTTCCTCAAAGATTTAAAACGAGGAAAGCCGTATTATATGACTTTCATTTCAGATTGCTAAGCTTTCGTAGTTTTACTTCGACGGTGGAATTGACCACTGGCTTTTGGGAATGGGATTGGGAATGGGAATTCGTGGATCCCCAAAGCCTCAAGATAAGCAACGTTTAGACAATTATTAGCAGAACAATCAGCAATATCAAGTTTTGCTTTTCCCTTTTTTATTCAATAAGAACTTCACTTGCTACTGAAAAGAAGTTTGGTATGCATTAAATGGATAAAATATATTTTACGATTAGCATAAACCGAGAGAGAGAGAGAGAGAGAGAGAGAGAGAGAGAGAGAGAGAGAGAGAGAGAGAGAGAGAGATTTATGTTAAATGGTTTTAACATGTTTAACGATTAAGATACAGAGAAGAGAGAGGAGAAGAGAGAGAGAGAGAGAGAGAGAGAGAGAGAGAGAGAGAGAGAGTGTGTGTTACAATGAAATTTTATCCATGATGAGTTTGACATGTCCAATAAACGGCTGGACATTTAAATGCAAAAGTAAGTTACCGCTCAAAATACCATTACAAATGGGGAATCACATTCGAACGGCAATGAGTCACAACAAGACCGAAAAACCAACAGGATAATGATGATTCGTTCAGTGCGGATAAAAAAAATGTGCACAGAACTTTCCAAATAACAATGAATACAATATAAATGTAACTTGAATTAAACAAACCCCAATGGAATAAGAAATTATTAGTCGAAACAATATCACAACGCTCAAAGTTCGGGAGAAAATGAGAAAATCAATACACCTAAAACATCTCTTCGCCTTCACCATTCCTCGGTAGTATAGTGGTTAGTATCCCCGCCTGTCACGCGGGAGACCGGGGTTCGATTCCCCGCCGGGGAGGAAATGTTTTTTTTCCCCCAACATATTTCTTAACTATATTCTAAGTCTAATCACCATCTTTGAATCCATGCCCATAACATGATACCCTTTCTGAGGTTATTTCATCTCTATATTTTCAAAGGACATCGCGATAAATTCGTAATGATTATTTTTTTTTACATTTAATATACAACGTAACGAGAGAGAGAGAGAGAGAGAGAGAGAAAGAGAAAGAGAAAGAGAGAGAGAGAGAGAGAGAGAGAGAGAGAGAGAGAGAGAGTTTGCTGTTATAGTTCGTTCTGTAACATGTGATATTGTGAGTGATTGTTTTTTGTAGTTTATAATAAGAAGGAAAGATTGATAGCCATTATTGCTATATTGTTTACACTAAAGAGAGAGAGAGAGAGAGAGAGAGAGAGAGAGAGAGACTTTTAAACAACTATCCTGTTTACTACTATTGCTTTAAGATTATACATAACTGTTTTAATCTTTTATTTAGAATTGACCTTTTTCATGTTTATAAGTATGTTTCTTATAATTGCCAGTTTTCCATTATTACAATCTACACATACATACATATACATACACACACACACATATATATATTATATATATATATATATATAAATATATATATATATATGATATTCATTATTCCAGTATATTGCAAACGCCCTTCCTCTCCCCAATTTCCAATTTAGATAGAAATATACATTTATATTAATTTTTATTTCGAGAGAGAGAGAGAGAGAGAGAGAGAGAGAGAGATAAGGTACAATCTTCCAGCTTATATCTAGTGAAAATACTTTTTGAATACTGTTACAGAGAGAGAGAGAGAGAGAGAGAGAGAGAGAGAGAATCTTCCAGCTTATATTTAGTGAAAATGTTTTTTGAATACTGTTACAGTATGAGAGAGAGAGAGAGAGAGAGAGAGAGAGAGAGAATCTTCTAGCTTATATTTAGTGAAAATGCTTCTTGAATATGTTACAGAGAGAGAGAGAGAGAGAGAGAGAGAGAGAATCTTCCAGCTTACATTTAGTGAAAATGTTTTTTGAATACTGTTACAGTATGAGAGAGAGAGAGAGAGAGAGAGAGAATCTTCCAGCATATATTTAGTGAAAATGCTTCTTGAATATGTTACAGAGAGAGAGAGAGAGAGAGAGAGAGAGAGAATCTTCCTGCTTATATTTAGTGAAAATGTTTTTTGAATACTGTTACAGTATGAGAGAGAGAGAGAGAGAGAGAGAGAGAATCTTCCAGCTTATATTTAGTGAAAATGCTTCTTGAATATGTTACAGAGAGAGAGAGAGAGAGAGAGAGAGAGAGAGAATCTTCCTGCTTATATTTAGTGAAAATGTTTTTTGAATACTGTTACAGAGAGAGAGAGAGAGAGAGAGAGAGAGAGAGAGTCTTCCAGCTTATATTTAGTGAAAATGCTTTTTGAATACTGTTACAGTATGAGAGAGAGAGAGAGAGAGAGAGAGAGAGAATCTTCCAGCTTATATTTAGTGAAAATGTTTTTTGAATACTGTTACAGTATGAGAGAGAGAGAGAGAGAGAGAGAGATAAGGTACAATCTTCCAGCTTCTATCTAGTGAAAATACTTTTTGAATACTGTTACAGAGAGAGAGAGAGAGAGAGAGAGAGAGAGAGAGAGAGAGTCTTCCAGCTTATTTTTAGTGAAAATTTTTTTTCAATATTGTTACAGTATGAGAGAGAGAGAGAGAGAGAGAGAGAGAGAGAAAATCTTCCAGCTTATATTTAGTGAAAATGTTTTTTGAATACTGTTACAGAGAGAGAGAGAGAGAGAGAGAGAGAGAGAGAGAGTGTTACCAACCCAACCAACACAAGAGAGGTAGAAGTTTGTTAGTAAAGTCCCCTACAAGATGAAGATGTTATTCCCCGTAAGATCATCCAATTACAGATAGAATCAAAAGCAAAATATCCGGTGAGGTTTTGAGCTGAACAGGCTGCGGCTAATTGGAGGAGAGTATCAGGAGGAGGCGAGGAAAGAGACTTACAAAGAAGGAGGAGAGAAATAAGGGCAACCCGGAAAGATGCTCCTTGTGTTTACGGACAATTACCGCCAACTTGAGACGCCTACGTGTGTTTAGGCAGTGCAGCTAAAATTTCTGCATTACAACTCAAACCCTTCACTTTGGGTCGTACATATATACACTTTCTATTTTAGAATATCATAATTATCTAAAATACTTAAAGCATGTTGTAGTTTTATATAGAAAACATATACATTTTATACTTCTATTCTATTTATTTTAATGTTGTTACTCTTCTTAGAATATTTAATTTTTCCTTGTTTCCTCTCCTGACTGGACTATTTTCCCTGTTGTAGCCTCTGGGCTTTTAGCATCCTGCTTTTCCAACTTAGGTTGTAGCTTAACAAGTAATAATAATAATAATAATAATAATAATAATAATAATAATAATAATAATAATAATAATAATAATAATAATACACTCTAACCATTCACTTTGTGTCGTCCATATTTACACTTTCTGTTTTAGACTAACATAATTAACTAAAATACCTACAGCCAGGGTATTGTTTTACATAAAAAAAAGTATACGATCTACACTTAAACCCTTCACTTTGGGTCGTCCATATATACACTTTCTGTTTAATACTTAACATTATCTAAAATACCTACAGCCAGGGAATTGTTCTTCTATATAAAAACGTATACATTATACACTTCTATTCTATACACTCTAACCCTTCACTTTGGGTTGTCCATATATACACTTTATGTTTTAGACTATCATACAGTATAGTGTTCGTTTATACAGAAAACCTATACACTTCTATTCAAAACACTAACCCTTCACTTTGGGTCGTCAATATATACACTATATGTTTAATACTTAACATTATCTAAAATACCTACAGCCAGGGGATAGTTCTTTTATATATAAAACCTATACATTATATGCTTCTATTCTCAACACTTGAACCCTTCAATTTGGGTCGTTCATATATACACTTCTGTTTTAGACTATCAATAATGATCTAAAATACCTACAGACAGGAGTTTGCTATTATACATAGAAATGAGTATGCAGTACATTATACCCTTCATTCTAAACCCAATGAAACTTCTTGTCTGTATTTGTACTACTATCATAACCTTTAGATAAAATCATCGACCCTCCCATGAGACTGTGCAAGTGTATAGGACGCCCCATCTTATCCTGCGGGAAGCAGAGAGAGACATACTATACAGGTGGCTAAAGAGGATTTCACATAAGGCTCATCAAAACTAGGAGTTGAACCAAGGGAAGAGAAGGGACAAGGGAGTGCGTCTCGAGCCCAAACACGAACACACAGGGGCACAGTGCTGAGATGCGAGTCGAGTAGAGTATGAGATGAGGAACAACAAGGCAATTGAGACGTAGCGGGACTTTAAATGGACCAGATCCAGAGCCTTAATTGAATAGTTAGCATGATGTGACAGCCCGGACTCCCTATCAAATTACTTGATTGACTGACATGATTAGGGATAATGGCAGATAAGGGGCAGGTACAAAAACCGAAAGAATAATTAAAGGTAGACAGTTAAATAATAACAGGGCAACAAACAGTTCATAAATCTGTAATATACTGTGCCAAGAAGGAACTGTGCAAGAAAGGCCAAGGTGCACTTCGCTTAACGAAGCCAGAGTGAAGGCGCTGCAAGCACCACGGAGATATCTCAAGAAAAGGATTGCGATGTATGCATTCACCAAGCGTCTATTGCATGCAATGCATTTAGTATATTTTGTGTGCATACATATAACTCACGTTGAGGGGAACACAATGCCGTATACAAGCAGGTTACAAGTAGAGAATTATACAAGTCCGTGTAAAAGCAGGTCACAAGTAGATAATCATTTAAGGAAAAAAAAAAATTCCGCATAAAAGTTTTTCTTAGATTCATGCAGAAGTGATGATCAAATGCATGCACAATATGAAACTTTGTTAAGATAAAATATATATCTTTTTATCAGTTTTAGAGATAATGATGATAATAATAAGAAGAAACAGCAAGAAGAAAATGCAACAACAGCAGCAATAGCAACTGAACAACAGCAGAAGTTGAGGAGTTAGCAGGAGCCGCCTGCTAGTAGTAAGTAGTGGAGTGAGTGGTTGTCCTCGGCGAGTCCACGTGGACGGGTGGTGGCGTTCCATCGCCCATATTCTCCACGACCTTGGCGGCCATCCACTTGACTGACTGCCTTCTCTTGCAACATTGCTAGCTCTCTCTCTCTCTCTCTCTCTCTCTCTCTCTCTCTCTGAGTGTTTGTGCTTTTGCAGCTTCAACCATTTCTCAAGCTTTTATCAACGTCATTCTTGTGTGTACGTGGTCTTGCAATCTTATCTCTTCTGGTTCCTCTGCAGATAATATTTCGTTATCATCTCCTTTTTCTTTTTCTTTCTCACTGCATTTAGCATCATTCCTCTTATTTTTCCTTAGTAGAATTTATCAATTCTCTCTCTCTCTCTCTCTCTCTCTCTCTCTCTCTCTCTCAGCTTTTGCTTGTGGTTTCAACAATCTGTGGTGCTTTTCCTCTACACGATAATTTCAACATTATCAATTCTCTCTCTCTCTCTCTCTCTCTCTCTCTCTCTCCTCATAGCTTCATCCATCCTTATTTTATCTGCATGTTTTGTCTCATCGATGTTATCTCTTTATCTCTGTGTATCATCACTCCTTTCACAAGAACTTTAACTCAGTTTATCTAATGTTAACATTATCCTCTCCCTCTCTCTCTCTCTCTCTCTCTCTCTCTCTCTCTCTCTCTCTTAGCTTTTGATTGTGGTTTCAACAATCTCTGGTGCTTTTCCTCTACACGACGATTTCAACATTATCAATTCTCTCTCTCTCTCTCTCTCTCTCTCTCTCTCTCTCTCTTAGCTTTTGCTTGTGGTTTCAACAATATCTGGTGATTTTCCTCTACACGACGATTTCAACATTATGAATTTGCTCTCTCTCTCTCTCTCTCTCTCTCTCTCTCTCTCTCTCTCTTTCAGCTTTTGCTTGTGGTTTCAACAATCTCTGGTGATTTCCTCTACAGGACGATTTCAACATAATCAATTTGCTCTCTCTCTCTCTCTCTCTCTCTCTCTCTCTCTTTCAGCTTTTGCTTGTGGTTTCAACAATATCTGGTGATTTTCCTCTACACGACGATTTCAACATTATGAATTTGCTCTCTCTCTCTCTCTCTCTCTCTCTCTCTCTCTCTCTTTCAGCTTTTGCTTGTGGTTTCAACAATCTCTGGTGATTTCCTCTACAGGACGATTTCAACATAATCAATTTGCTCTCTCTCTCTCTCTCTCTCTCTCTCTCTCTCTCTTAGGTTTTGCTTGTGGTTTCAACAATCTCTGGTGCTTTTCCTCTACACGACGATTTCAACATTATTAATTTGCTCTCTCTCTCTCTCTCTCTCTCTCTCTCTCTCTCTCTCTTAGGTTTTGCTTGTGGTTTCAACAATCTCTGGTGCTTTTCCTCTACACGACGATTTCAACATTATTAATTTGCTCTCTCTCTCTCTCTCTCTCTCTCTCTCTCTCAGCTTTAGCTTGTGGTTTCAACAATCACTGGTGCTTTTCATCTACACGACGATTTCAACATTATGAATTTGCTCTCTCTCTCTCTCTCTCTCTCTCTCTCTCTCTCTCTCAGCTTTAGCTTGTGGTTTCAACAATCACTGGTGCTTTTCATCTACACGACGATTTCAACATTATGAATTTGCTCTCTCTCTCTCTCTCTCTCTCTCTCTCTCTCTCTCTTTCAGCTTTTGCTTGTGGTTTCAACAATCTCTGGTGATTTCCTCTACAGGACGATTTCAACATAATCAATTTGCTCTCTCTCTCTCTCTCTCTCTCTCTCTCTCTTAGGTTTTGCTTGTGGTTTCAACAATCTCTGGTGCTTTTCCTCTACACGACGATTTCAACATTATCAATTTGCTCTCTCTCTCTCTCTCTCTCTCTCTCTCTCTCTCTGTGTGTGTGTGTGTGTGTGTGGGCTTGCCTCATCCATCTTTTAAGCTTTTCCTTTGATCATCATTCTTTACGTGTTCCTCATTATTCTATTCCTCATTATTCTACTTCCTTTGACAGGATTATTTTATATTACTAATAATTCCTCAAGGCGTTCTCATCCTTGTCTACCGTTAACATGAAATATCTTTATTTCTTTAATCATATCGTTTCCTCTCCATCACGCCGTTTTAAACAGAACTAATGTCTACATTAAGGGCTACCATAAAGATCTTACGTGATAATGATGAAAATCATTGACTATACGCAGCTCTCAATCAATTTCACCTAATTTTCACAATTGGAGGAGTTTGTTCATTACAGTCTATACGACTGAATATATTTATGTTCCCTAATCTTGGGTAATGCCACAGCCTCTGTACCATGGCCTTCCGCTGTTCAATATAATTTCTCTTCCTCTTGTTTGTTTTGAAGTTTTTATAATTTATACATGAAAGATGTAATTTAATGGTGTTACTGTTCTTGAAATATTCTATTTTGATTGTTTAATAATTCTCTTGTAGTTTATTTATTTCCTTCCTTATTTCCTTTCCTCACTGAACTATTTTTTCCTGTTGGAGCCCTTGGGCTTATAGCATCTTGCTTTTCTAACTATATTTATAGCCTGGCTTGTAATAATAATAATAGTAATAATAATCATAATAATAATAACATAGTATACTATATATGTACATATATATATATATATATATATATATATAAATATGTGTGTGTGTGTAACGACACACCTTTTTACCCTTCGAGTACCAAGCCCATTCAGTACCAAGCAACGTTCGTTTCAGCAGTTTTAACCTTTTGTTTTCATCAACATTCAACATCCACACATTTGTTTAATCATATAAGCATGTATGTACATATATACATACATATATATGTATGTATGATACTGCTTTTGTATTAGGAGACCCCATCTCTATTAAATTATTCACAGCATGCATTGAAAAAAGGAATTAATAATAATGGAGATTATCTTAACAAATTAAAATTTGCAGATGACATACACTAGTACTGTTTAGTGAATCAGGGAAGGGCTTACAAAACATCTTAGATTTGAATACAGAAAGCAGAACTGTAGGGCTGAAAATGAATACGAGTAAAACTAAGACAATGTACAATGAAAATCCAGACACAACAAATATAGGTTGTGGAGGTACCTCTAGAGATTTTTAAAGAATATACACATTTAGGACACAGTATTTCCCCAGGACATAAGACTGAAATCAAAAGAAGGATAAGCATGGGATGAGATGTTTTGGCAAACAAATTGAGATTATGAAAAGTAAAGGGCCACTTTCTCTAAAAAGTAAAGTATTTAATCACATGATCCTAACAGCATTGACTTATGCATCGAAAACTTGGAGCATTACTAAAGCCTTAAAACATAAGCTATTCACAACTCAAAGAACGATGGAAATAATAATTATGTGAATATCAATAACAAACGGAAGAGGAGCAACATGGATACGTGAACAAACTAAAGTAAAGGATATTCTAACAACTTGTAAGAAAAAGAAACTGACATGGGCAGGACATATAATGAGAATGACAGACAATAGATGAACATTAGGAATAACAGAATGGGTCCCTAGAGATTGCAAAAGAAGCAGGGGAAGGAAAATATGACAATGGACTGACCAACTAAGAAAATTTGCTGGTATAATCTGTTACAGAAAGACCATAAACAGACGTGAGTGGAAGAACTTGTCTGAGGGCTTTTTTTCGGCAGTGGACTAGTAACAGCTGGTGGTAATATATATATATATATATATATATATATATATATATATATATATAATATATAATATATATATATATATATATGTGTGTGTGTGTGTGTGTGTGTAATTTTAATCTAATTTCTCATTAATTTGATATAGAAGATGACATTGAGAGAGAGAGAGAGAGAGAGAGAGAGAGAGAGAGAGAGAGAGAGAGAGAGAGATAAGGGGGTGAGAGAATTAGGATTATAACTAGTTACGTAATCAGTTTTAAAATAATTACAAATATTCCATATGCAGTAAAACAGCCAACTGAAATAACTTCAGATTTTAAAGAAAATCTAGCGATATGAAAGATATATATTCATGTATAATGTATCCCCATAAACAAAATTATTTTCCTTTCCTTAATGAAAATCAGTGATCGTTTTAAGGACAATACAGTTCCAATTTTTCGCATTTTTTATTTTTTTTTTTATTTTTTTATTTTTTTGTTTTTAAGTCTCAGTTTCGCAGCACCCTGCATTTTATCCCGTTTTTATAAAGTGTTTTTTTTACATGCAGTTTGGAAAAAAAATGTTGACGCTTTTTTTATTTTGCCAATTAATATTCCAATAACATTTAAGCATTCGGAGGTCAAATCCATAAGTATTTTGATACTTGTAAATCTTCAGAAATCAAGAGAAAGATGTTACCGCAACCAGGAGCGAATGTGTCCAAAATGGGACATTACATCTAGCAAGCGCTAGTTTTCTCGGAACCTTTTCTGCATACACAACTGTTTCTGTATTTGAGGATGCTCTGCTTTCACCGTTCTACGTCACAGAATTGAATTAATAGCCCTCTTTTTTTTTTTTTTTTTTTTTAGACAATTGTGCCTAGTGGTTTAGATCCACTTTACTCCTGACAGAAGATCGCGTCCTTTTTTTGGGGGGAGGGGGAGGGGGGGGGGGCGGCGGCGGCGGCTTATGTTAGTGCAATTTTAAACTATTGTCACATTTACCTTGCTCTTAAAAAGCTACAAATTTATTTTCACCTCAAGACTGTATGTATATTGCCAAACACACAAATTAACCAGTATAATTTATTATTTATCATTATTCACTTTCCACTTTACACAAGTTGCTGTTTTTACCAGCATCACTATCATTATCTTATATTAGCCAACATTACGATTTTCCTTTCCTTTCGCATAATCCTATGTATTACGTTTGGTTGCATATCAAAACCACATATGCATACAAAATTTACATATCTTCTTTAACACTAAACTATCTTCTCATACATAAACCCGTGAGCACACAACACACACGGGACATATGTGAGTGTGTGTGTCTAGGGCATTTGCCTCAACATCAAGAAGCATTAGTTTTGACTTGGAATGCTTTAACATACGTTAAATTTCACCATTCCATTTTTTACCTGAGCAGGAACATATTCATCTGCTGAAAGGTGTTCCATGAATATTTGCAAGCAAGGTGTGCGGCTCGCAAACTCACGCCAAAATACTTGCTCAGTGTTGAAATTTCTGTAACCTACTCTCTAAAGGAAAAGGCCGTTTATAAAACATCTTGAAAATAAATACTGTAATGAAAAGTAAGTTCAATTTATAATCACCTCGCTGCGCATTTGAAACCATTGTGTTGCAGTGACACGAGCTCTTGCTCACAGAGCAACCCTTATGATACATTAGCAGACCATCATTTAAAAGGTTTAAAGGCCGTTCATGAATGGCAGAGGCAAGGGCCAGTGAAACTGCCCTATCAAACAGGACAATGCCTTAGAGACTGACCATATTAAACATGATCAGCGCCCAAGTCCCCTCTCTACCCAAGCTAGGACCAAGGAGGGCTAGGCAGTGGATGCTGCTGACTCATCAGATAGAACTATAGGATCCTCAAAACTCCCCATCCTTAGCTCACAAGGATAGGGAGGTTGCAGCGACCAAAGAAACTAACGAGTTTGAGCGGGACTCGAACCACAGTTTGGCGTTCACCAGTCAGGGACGTTACCACGTCTGTCAACATAAAGAGCTTAGGGACAATGATCAGGAGAACAGCACAGAAGTAAATAAACATGCGATTTGCTTCTGACAGTATGTACGAGCTTGCTGTTATGAATAATCAAGCCTTCAAGGATCTCGCCCACTGAATGCCGATTCACACCACATGGGAAGTAAAGACTGGACAAGCTTGCCTTAAGTGATGCTGTAGCTGGTTTTCGTTCTAGTTGCGCATTCAGTAGGGCCCCAGAGAACTCCTGGATTTCTCCAACATGTCCTTCTACGCGAAGTGAATCTACTTCTGCATTCAGAGGTAAAAACTAACTTGAACAGACAGCCCAGTAAATGTTAAGAGAAATCGTCGAAAACTAAAAAAGCCTGGAAATGCTTATTTATGGTTCACATGTAAAACTTGGAAGGCGTTCGATTGAATATTATTAATTCTTTTGACAATAGCCCTCCATTATATAAATTATTTTACTGAAAAAAAAAAAACAATATCAGGGCAAACAGAAGCTCGTGTGCAGAATGGGAAGCATATTTTTTCAACAACTGTTCCTTTGGCCACTAGACTTTTTTCTATAAGTTTTTGCTCTGAACTGGTAGTAATCTAGTGTACTATGAATAAATACCCAAAATCAGAAAGTTGTTTATATGAAACCATTGTTTGCACTATGTAGAAAAAGTAAAAAAAAAAAAAAACTGGATTAGACTTCAAGACAGTTAAAATTCTGGAAGAGTGATGAATGCACACATGAAAGCAAATTGTTACGATGGCGTGCAAATTAAACCAGTGCATACTGTGAAAATCGTTTGACAAGAACAGCTATAAAAATGCTCTAATTCAGCATAAAAAAAATTAATACTGACGTCTGCTAATCTACACTTGTATGATGATTACTAGAATAATTTTCAACAAATCAGGAATCTGAAGAACGACAAAGAATGCTGGTCACCTGCATTAAATCAAGTTGGCCTTATGCCACCATGGTCCATGACATTATGGCCGTAATTTAAAGGTCGCTCATGAATGGTAGAGGCAAGGGATAGTGACAAAGCCCCAGGGACTGCACATATGATCACCTCCCAAGGACTCTCTCCATCAAGCTAGGAACAGGGAGGGTCAGGCAATGGCTACAAATGACTCTCCATCAAGCTAGGACCAAGGGGGGGGGGGGTCAAATCTGATGATTCAGCAGGTAGATTTATAGGCTCCAAATACTCAACAACACCCCCCCCCCTAGTTCACGAGGATGATAAAGTTGCAGACAGCACAAGAAACTATTGAGCATCAACTGACTTGCACCCCTATCCTACAGATTGCGAGACAGGGACGTTTACAATAGGTTATATAACAATAATGTGTTAAAAGGAAACGAGACGTTTCTAACGTGTTACCACAAATAACGTGTTAAAAGGAAACGAGACGTTTCTAACGTGTTACCACAAATAACGTGTTAAAAGGAAACGAGACGTTTCTAACGTCTTACCAGAAATAACGTGTTAAAAGGAAACGAGGCGTTTCTAAAAGGAAACGAGACGTTTCTAATGTGTTACCTCAAACAATGTGTTAAAAGGAAACGAGACCTATTAATCAAAATCGGCAAAACCAAGACACGTCGGAGATTTACGGTGGCATAAAATTAATGACGTCGCTATGATGACCATCGAGATCATTCGGCGCTCCAGCTTACATAACAATGAAGCAAACGTTCAATGGCCTCAGGAAAGCGTCTTTTGATCCGTGGTGGATCTCATTATCAGAATTCGCATCAAAAGAATTCTTAAAGAGAAGAGGATTCCTCCTCAAGAAAAAATAAAGAACCTTAACGTGACTCGGACTGGCGATAGCTGATTACTGTACTTACAAAACAAATTTATTCCAAGATGCAAGATTATTTTTTTTTTGGGGGGGGGGGGGGAATTGAGATTACTATTCGCACATTATACCAGATACTTTTTTTATTATACAAAGAACACCATAAAATAAATAATATGAATAGAATTGTAATTATGGAAAAAACTCTATATCTTTAAGAATTTCGCATGTCTAGATTTTTTTTTTATTTTTTTTTATAAATCCGATTATGAGAAAATGTTCTAAAATTCCTATACGAATGTTTTTTTTACCATTATTACCATTTAACACGAGATCACAATCCTATAGAACAAGAAAAAATATACATATCCTCCTTTTTCCATATAGCTCCTGGCTATGTGATGAAAGGGAATAGGCCTTAATTGGATAAAGTAACATAAGTTGGGTAATTATTTTATAAAGTATGAATGGAATGGACTTAATGGTGTGTGTTAGAAATAGGAAACAACTTTGGCCTATTTTTTTAAAGAGGAAAATATATAAGAAATGTGAAGCCTATTTTCACTGTCTAACATTTTTGACAATGAAATAAGAAAGCAGAAGTAAATAGAATACTCTTATTTACGTTTATATGTATTTCCATGTACATTTATGTACTCTATTACAAATGAGGAACCCCTAAAAAAATAAATGACTTATTTTTTAAATACACACAAGTGAGCCTACTTAGGAAAACGTAGACCATTCTTTATCAAGAGAATAACTTGTTAATTGAACATATAATACCAAAATATACATTCTCACGATGAAATAAAATCAAGAACTATTTTTGCGTAAGGCTAATGAACGAATACAGCTTCTTTAAAAAAAAAAATCTTCAGTAGGAAGACGTTAATTCGTAAACCATCCCACAAAATTAGGATGGAATCAAATACATATTTCGCTTCTTCGCTTTTTTTTTTTTTTAGACTATCTTTCAAATATGTCGGGGCGAGCCTATTTCAATAATAAATACGGAAGACGGCCCAGAAGAAGAGGTTGTGTGTGTGGTGGAAGACGGAATGGCTAATAAAATGTGCAATTGCTTACAGAATTTGCAATGGATAATAGAATATACTGTAGAATATAAAATAGTCAACGGACTGTGATAAGGATAACAGAATTTGCAATAGACAATGAAATATAAATTGGTCAACGGATTACGCTAAGTGTAACAGAATTTGCAAAAGACAATGAAATATAAAATAGTCAACGGTGTACAAAGGGCAACAAAATTTGCAAAAGATAATGAAATATAAAATAATCGACGGCGTACAAAGGGTAACAGAATTTGCAATAGACAATGAAATATAAATTGGTCAACGGATTACGCTAAGTGTAACAGAATTTGCAAAAGCTAATGATATATAAAATAGTCGACGGCGTACAAAGGGTAACAGAATTTGCAAAAGATAATGAAATATAAAATAGTCAACGGCGTACAAAGGGTAACAGAATTTGCAAAAGATAATGAAATATAAAATAGTCAACGGCATACAAAGGGTAACAGAATTTGCAAAAGATAATGAAATATAAAATAGTCAACGGCGTACAAAGGGTAACAGAATTTGCAAAAGATAATGAAATATAAAATAGTCGACGGCGTACAAAGGGTAACAGAATTTGCAAAAGCTAATGATATATAAAATAGTCGACGGCGTACAAAGGGTAACAGAATCTGCAAACGCTAATGAAATATAAAATAGTCAACGGCGTACAAAGGGTAACAGAATTTGCAAAAGTTAATGAAATATAAAATAGTCGACGGCGTACGAAGGGTAACAGAATTTGCAAAAGACAATGAAATGTAAAATAGTCAACGGTGTACAAAGCCTAACAGAATTGGCAAAAGATAATGAAATGTAAAATAGTCAACGGTGTACAAAGCCTAACAGAATTGGCAAAAGATAATGAAATGTAAAATAGTCAACGGTGTACAAAGCCTAACAGAATTGGCAAAAGATAATGAAATGTAAAATAGTCAACGGTGTACAAAGGGTAACAGAATTTGCAAAAGCTAATGATATATAAAATAGTCGACGGCGTACAAAGGGTAACAGAATCTGCAAAAGCTAATGAAATATAAAATAGTCAACGGCGTACAAAGGGTAACAGAATTTGCAAAAGTTAATGAAATATAAAATAGTCGACGGCGTACGAAGGGTAACAGAATTTGCAAAAGACAATGAAATGTAAAATAGTCAACGGTGTACAAAGCCTAACAGAATTGGCAAAAGATAATGAAATGTAAAATAGTCAACGGTGTACAAAGGGTAACAGAATTGGCAAAAGATAATGAAATATAAAATAGTCAACGGTGTACAAAGGGTAACAGAATCTGCAAAGGATAACAGAATGTAAAATGGTCAACGGGATGTGCGAAAGCAAGCAGATTCTTCAAGGTACGATGGAATGCACAAAAGCTAATGACTTAAAGACGATAAAAAAACAAGCAAGTAATAACGTAAAGATAAAAAAAAGCAGGGAGTGTTTGCAACAACGACACTGAGTGACCAATAACGGGTTTGCGAATATATAGGAGGGAAGGGATGAGTAAATATGATATTAGGGATATGGAACAGTCATCCTCAAATAAGAATATAGCCATTAACTTAACAAAAGACATTAGAATGAAACATGAAACATGGAGTCACAATGTTAGACAGGAAGAGGCACGAGAGGTGTATCCTTTCGATCTATAAATATGAAGAAAATGGAAGGTTATAAGTCAAGGAAATTGGAGTAAGGAAAAAATTAGGAGAAATGGAAAGGAAAACTAAAAGGATGCAAATAAGCGAGTCAACTAACGCATGTAGACGTAGCAATTAGATAAAACGAGCAAAATGCAGAACATGCAAACGAATTAGGTATTACTATACATGCATATACAAGTATATATATATATATATATATATATATATATATATATATATATATATATATATATATATATATATATATATATAATATATATATATACACACTATATATATATATATATATATATATATATATATATATATATATATATATATACTGTACAGTATATGTATGTGTCTGCGTTTGCTTACCAAGACTTAGAACATATTCAGGTACCAATGGATTAGCATCGATACCTTACATGTTAACACCAACCTCGAGTGTTTTTATTTACCCTTCAACCATCTACAGAATAATCAACGGGTTTTAAGTATAAATCTAGGCAGGCAGAAATCCTCTTATAAATAAATAAAAAAGATCCTACTTTTAAGGAGATTAAAAAAGAAAAAACTTTTGATACAGAAGAGTGACGCCAAGGCATGTTTGAATTTTCACATAACAAAGAGAAGTAAAAATAATGCCAAGGAGTTTAGTGTTGTTTATGAAATGGAGAGATAATCCTATCACAGCCAGTTTGAAAGTGTCATCTAACACTACATAGAGCATCTTCCCTTTTAGGGTTACCTATTTCTTGGTTTGGATTTATTACTTATAATCAATTTTTTCAATGAGGCGCATTTGCACTGACTCTCAGCGGTACCCTTTTAGCTCGGGAAAGTTTCCTGATTGCTGATTGGTTAGAGTCATCTTGTCCAACAAATCAGCGACCAGGAAACTTTTCCGAGCTAAAAGGGCACCCCAGCGAGTAGGTGCAAATCTGCCTCACTAAAAAGAATTGACTATAGTATTACGTTTCTCAACAAGCACTTGGAAACAAAATATTAAAGCTATTATCATTATCATCATCATCTCCTCCTACGCCTATTGACAAAATTCGTTTCGGTTAGATTTCGCCAGTCGTTTCTATCTTGAGCATTTAAATACTTCATTCATCATCGTCTGCTCCACGCTTCATAGCCATGTAAGCCTGGGTCTTCCAACTCTTATAGAGCGTTGTGGAGCCCAGCTAAACGTTTGGGGAACTAATCTCTCTCGGGGAGTGCGATGAGCACGCCCAAACCATCTCCATCTACCCCTCACCATGATCTCATCCATATATGGCACTCGGGTAATCTCTCTTATAGTTTCATCACTAATCCCGTCCTGCATAACTCATAATATTGTTTTTTTTTTCAAGGTACAATTGATTATATAACAAAATATATCAAGATTTATCACAAATCATTAAGACTGACTGCGAGAATATAGTAGAATATTCTATATATTCGTTCTGATTGCAAATGAAGACAAAAAATAACTGATTAGGTTACCTAGCAATTCCCTAATAATCCAAAGATCTATTTACTTCTGAATCTCTCTCTCGGACAAAAAAAAAAATCCTAAAATCAATATTATTAAACTTGGTTAACATAAGAAAAAACGGATTAGCAACTGAAATCTCATAAATATGTGTAATATTTATACAAATTAATTCATATAATTCTGATTATATAGCCTTAAATGCCGATAAAATATCCAATGATAATTTCTGTATTTCGACAGATATATATATATATATATATATATATATATATATATATATATATATATATATATTATGTATATATATATATATATATATATATATATATATATATATATATATATATATATATATATACTGTATATGCAAATGACTAGTTTTATTTTTCCTTCATTATAAAAATAAGTATGAAGCGCCTGAATATATTCATGTGAACAAGAGGCTTTACACAATACGTTTACAAATAAATCTTGTATAAGTCTTAAGAAATACTTTCGAATTGAGCGATTTCTGAAAAATATAAGGAAATGTTTATCGAAGGTAAAAACAAAAACAAAAAATCTAATCTTATAAATATACATTATAAAAAAAACTACTTATCTGCATTCTACCATTAGAAACCAACAACTGATAAACAAATGCGTAAATACAGCGGAGCTCATGTGTTTGTACATGCGTGCGTCCGTGCACGAGTGTGTGTGTGTGTACCAACCACCACGTTCGCATGTGAGAAATGGAGGGACGGAGCGAGTGCCGGGGGCTAGGGGAATCATTCACGTCTCATGCTAACGCTCCTTAATAACTGGGCTGGACACCATCGTGTCACGGTATATTGGGTCAGTCGGATAATAATCCCGGAGTTCTTGCAATGCCAGGCTGTCTACGTATCGACTGCTTCCATAATACTATTAAAAGAAAAGAAATATGGAAAGAAACGAGAACTTACCTTGCAATGTGATGGAAGGGTTTCGACTGGTACAGGAATACAGGTCTGGAACAAAAATAGAATAGTTAAAATAATAATGAACGGCTGATATGATATTGATTTGAAATATAGCAGACGTATGACTGTAATGTTAACCTCACTACACACACAAAAAATATACAAATAACGCACACTTGCTTGCGTCATTTAAGCCATGCAAGGATAATTTTCCTGGATTTCCAGGGTTTTTACACTAGGGCTGTCTATCAATTTACACTAGTTTTCATTATTATTATTATCATTATTATTATTATTATTATTATTATTATTATTATTATTATTATTATTAGCTAAGCTACAACCCTAGTTGGAAAACCACGAAGCTATACGCCCAAGGGCTCCAACAGGGAAAAATAGCCCACTGAGGAAAGGAAATAAGGAAATGAATAAACGATTTAAGAAGCAATAAACCATTAAATTAAAATATTTTAAAAAACATTAACAACATTTAAATTACTTCAGGTAATCAATACTATTTATCTAATTAAAGTATTAATATACATTTTACCTATCATGAATGGCTCCTCCTATCAAATTAGGTATCATTTCCAGAGCCTAAGTTTCTCAAGTAATTCTGAATGAAGAATTACTGTATGAATACGTATAGTATTTTGAGAAGGGGATGTTCTAGTTAGGACCACCCATACTAGGTTGGTTTGCTGTGAGCGATCAGACGAAAATCTTCCCTCACCAATCCACACTGGCCAGCTTAGTGATGAAAACTGGCCAAACCAAAGACATGAATTTGGCATATCTGATGCCTTTGTCTTGCAGTGGACTAGAAACGGCCACATTTAGTGTTGTTGTTGATGTCCTTTCCTTCAGCTTAATAAATTTCCTAGGTAAAATTTCTACATTTGATCTAATGACAGGACACATTAAACAACAATCAAACAAACAGCCTTTTATATCAGAAGAGTAATTATCAATTCCCAGCATTATTATAGTTTATATATGACATATTTGTTTTTGACGTTGTTAATAGTTTATATATGACATATCTGTTTTGACGTTGTTGCCTTTTTTAGAATGATTTACTGTTAATTTGTTCTCTTCACTTACTTATTTCCTTATTTCCTTTCCTCACTGGGCTATTTTTCCCTATTGGGGCCCTTGGGCTTATAGCAATCTTGCTTTTCCAACTAGGGTTGTAGCTTGGATAATAATAATAATAATAATGATAATAATAATAATTCACATAAAACTTCTGCGGTTTAATTAAGAAAATTTGTTGCACTATTCTTTACCTAGCCTACACGACAAGCGTTCTTTCTGAAATCTCACTTTGATATCATTGTACAGATGATTCTTTTCCGAGTAGATTACGGTAAATCTAAATAAAGGATCTTTGCTCTTATAACTCTTTCAATGCTAGTAGTATTCTAATTTTAAAAGGAAATAGAATTCTCTATATTTACACTCAAAAGTTAAATGCACACGACAAGCGTAAGAGAATTCAATACAGGTCCTTATTATTATTATTATTATTTATTATTATTATTATTATCATTATTATTATTATTATTATTACTTGCTAAGCTACAACCCTAGTTGGAAAAGCAGGATACTATAAGCCCAGGGGCTCCAACAGGGAAAATAGCCCAATGAGGAAAGGAAACAAGGAAAAATAAAATATTAAAAAAACGGTAACATTAAAATAAATAAAAATTTTAAGTTTCACATTACTAGCAGAACATAATATTTCCCACCAATTAAATAAATTAAAATACACCGTTTGATACGGAAAATAAGATCAACATAATGACACAAAGAAAATTTTTAATGACCATCGCAGCAAGAAGTATTTATTTATTTCTTTGTTTTACAGACTTTCAACAGCAGAGGGTTAATGGCTTGATTAAACTTCATTCTTTTTTATAGTCCCATTTTACCAGTAATTATCATTACACTTCGCTTTTATTATGAATAATTCAAGTTTTCTCTTCTTCCTCGCGTTGTCAAAATCACAATATGAAGACGCATATCACTTTAGTTTTTCCTAGAAAAGCCATAATTTAACAATAAAAAGTATATAGCGTAATGTAGATAATGCAAACATATATTTGTTTTCGGCTTTTGAAGTAAATATTATGTATATCAAAACAGTTTCTTGATTTGTTAGTAACAATTAAACTTATCAATTGAAGAATATCTTTGATTTCGTGTATGGTATGTGAAGACTACTGAGGCGTTATCTCAACAGACCTGCGTTGATTCATCATATTTCTTGTCAGAAAGAACAAAAAATCAAGGTTCCTAATTGACAATATATTTCATTCCTCTTAAAACTATCAAAAACAAAAATAATATATTTTGTAAATGAAATACAATAAAATGAAATTTAGTTGTTTTAAGAATACTGCTGACCTACGTCTAGGCAAATTAACCATACTTACCATCAAACTCCATTTGGTTGTGAGTAAATGAAATCTTAATGCATCTCTGTAAACTAATTTGAAATTATTTCCATTTGGCTAATTTGTTTCTAATCTAATAGGGTTGTGGTGGCCGATGTGTTAACATCCCTGCCTGGTGAACGCCGGACTGGGGTTCCAGTCCCGCTCAAACCCGTCAGTTTCTTTGGTCGCTGCAATCTTACCATCCTTGTGAACTAAGATTGGGGCGTTTGAGGGAAACTACAGTATAGGTCTATCTGCTGAGTTATTAGCAGCCATTGCCTGACCCTCCTTGGTCCTAGCTTGGGCGGAAAGGGGGCTTAGGCGCTGATCATATATAATACGGTCAGTCTCTAGGGCATTGTCCTGCTTGCTAGGGCAATGTCATTGTCACTTGCCTCTGCTATTCATGAGCGCCCTTTAAAACCTTTAAATTGAAGGAAGATCACTTTGGCCAATTCTCGTTTCCGCTTGCAGCATCCTTCAGAGATTTACTCTCACTCAAATCCCTACCCTTCTGATTCAATCTTGCGCTGTCCATTCAAATGATGGTAATTCTACTCTTCACAAATTATCCTCCTTTCCTCCCCAGAAGCTTTTTTTAATCTCGCTTAATCTCGTGTGATGCTATTAACGTAGATCTGGATAATCTCTCTTAATGGGGCGGGATGAAACTTGATACATTCAAAGCTTAATTGCTTTAAAGTCAATGCCATTTCTGATTCATATTCACACACATTAGCTCGGTTCTTACAGCGGTGTGGTCCTTTCTTCGCCTCGCAACAGCTTCTTCAGATTAACCTGGGACTTCATTGTTCTTTTTCGAGGTAATTTATGGTATTTAGTGAGGTTTACGTGGATTTAAAAGTTGGAGCATTGATTTTCTACCTACTTTCAACTGTGATTCACTTCATATTAGTAAAGTTTATTCATGCAATATGTGAAACTCGTACGTCAAAGATTAATAGGTTTAGCCTATTACCTGAATCATTACCTTCCCATGTAATCTGTAAAAATAAATTAATCTGCCTTATTGAGTAGGGCACAACGATTTTGTCTTAATAAATCAATTAACACATTTCTTGCGACAAACACATGAACAACACACACACACACACACATATATATATATATATATATATATATCGGAATAGAATTGACATCAATCAAGTTG
The DNA here is from genome assembly GCF_036898095.1 of Palaemon carinicauda. Taxonomy (NCBI): domain Eukaryota; kingdom Metazoa; phylum Arthropoda; class Malacostraca; order Decapoda; family Palaemonidae; genus Palaemon; species Palaemon carinicauda. The sequence continues at coordinate 37,744,938 of NC_090768.1, read as the reverse complement.
AATTCGGAGTATGAAAAGGATGATGTTGACGTAGAATAAAATATAAAACTATGTACCAGCCAACTTTATATCCCTCTCTTCATACTACAAACAAACAAACACACACACACACACACACACATATATATATATATATAGATAGATAGATAGATAAAATGTGTATACTGCTACCAGCTGCCTTTATGTCCTTTACATCAAGATTATCTCTTGTGGGAACACCCCGAATGTCGATATCACTGTGTTAATTGCAGCCTAAACGACCGTTTATGGTGGCATCAGCTGCTGCATCCATCCTTATCCAGACTAAGCTCTGTTAATCTTCAATTATATGGAACAGAGATTACTAAACCTCTTCAGTAATATCCGTCTCACATCATAAGCTTTGTGACAGCCATAGATCATTTGTGGAGATTCCCTCTTATTTTGCACATTAAGCGGTGCACTTTAGTTTTAAAGGTCGCTCAAGAATGGCAGAGGCAAGGGATAGTGACATTGCCCTGTCAAGCAGGACAACGCCCCAGAGACTTACCATATATACATATGATCAGTGCCCAAGCCCCCTCTCCACTCAAGCTAGGACCAAGGAGGGCCAGGGAATGGCTGCTGATGATTCCCCAAACCCACCATCCTTAGCTCACGAGGATAGCGAAGTTAAGGCGATCAAAGGGACTAACGAGTTTGAGCGGGACTCGAACCCAAGTCTGGCGTTCACCAGTCAGGGACGTTACCGCATGGCCACCGTTACAAAAGGGTATTTTTAAGAGTCCAAAGCTTTCCTTATCACATTCGTTCCAGAAACCTATTTTTCCAGCTCAATCTCGGGGATGAATAGCCTCCTCGAGGCGGGATAAATTCCACAAATCAATTCAAATAATTTACTGTACATTTTACACAATATCAGCATCTTGTTAAGACCAATGCGTTCGCAGGAAACAATCCATTGACCAAGATAACAACTATCAAGAAAAAAAAAACCCAAAGAACATAACTATGATATAATTGGTTCTTTAACTGGATTAAAAAATCCGAAGCTCTCCATATTTCATTCACTGTTGGTATCTATGCGCATTTATCAGCAATTCTCTCTCTCTCTCTCTCTCTCTCTCTCTCTCTCTCTCTCTCTCTATAATTTCTTAAGTGATGTAAGGATCCTAATATTGGCAGGAAAGGACTAATCAACGTTGTATTCACAACTATTTTCTCCAAGTGCTTCTAATTGTGCAATATTAGATCTCCCGATTAATGAAAAAAAAAATCTGTTCAAATTTTCTATACTAAAAGTTTTATTTTAATCAAAATCAAAACAGTGTACTGGTACAACAAAGAGCCTGTGTTTTGGACCGAGTTGAACAATCTTAACAAACAATAAACAGTTCAAGTAATTTCACTATCATTGTGAATATTATCAAGTTGCAATTACAAGGTAGAGAGAGAGAGAGAGAGAGAGAGAGAGAGAGAGAGAGAGAGAGGGTAAAGTTATATAATCACCAAATAAACCAGACAACAGCAAAT
>NC_090768.1:37735926-37738426 GCF_036898095.1 Palaemon carinicauda | reverse complement strand
GATAAATTATATAATAGACTGAGAGCTAGAGGGGCACTCAGTAGAGCGCAGATCTCCGCCGCAGCAGCTTGTTACTTGACTCTGACCTTGATTTTTTACTTTAATATGTATTAATTGGAGTGGATTTTCATACAATCTAATATGAACCAAGTTTGAAGTCTCTGTAACAACGATTTCCAAACTTATGGCTGATTACGTGAATTGGAAGTTTTGCTTGACCGTGACCCTGACCTTCTAAAATTTAATCATTTCCAGCATTTTAGATAACAGTAAATCCCTGCAAGTTTCATTACTCTGCAATTAAAATTGTGGCCAGGAAACTATTCAAAAACACAAGCAAACACAAACAGGGGGTAAAACATAACCTCCTTCCAACTTCGTTTGGCGGAGGTAATAAGCATGAATAGCTATCAAAATCTAGCACAAACACTTAATCATTTGAGGCCAGAGATAAGACCCAAAATCCTTTCGCCCTCTTCAGAGGTCAGCTGTCATGAACCATCACAAAGTAGCCGATAATGACTTTCATAAATAAGTGATAAATAGGTCATCAGATAATATGACGCCGAGTTATTTAACGCTTGGAATAACGCCACACAGGTGTAAGTGTTCACATTACAATCGACACATTAGCTAACACATTAGTTACCTTCGCCAACGAAGTTTGAAGGTTATGTTTTACACCATGTTTGGGTGCGTTTTTTTTTTTTTTTTTTTTTTTTTTTGCGAACAGCTTCCTGGCCACAATTTTAATCGTATAGTAATGAAACAGGGATTAACTTTTATGTAAAAAGCTGGAAATTATTAAATAAGGTCAAAGGTCGAGGTTACGGTCCAGCAAAAGGTCGAGAAATAAGCTACTGCAGCGGAGGTCTGCGCTCTACTGCCTGCCCCTCTAGTTCCTTTATAAATAGAGACCCAGTCAGGTAGTCCAGATGATGCGTTAAATAACTAGGAGTTTATGCTTTCATGACTAAACTACGGAATCGCTCAAGTTTCACAAATTGCAATTAAAAAATAATTAATAACATGTTTCCTCTCATAATCATCTAAATTATGAAAAGGGTTAATAAATTTATTGATAACATCATTATCAGTGTTTTTGCATCGACTCATAAATGGTTTGCACTACTTTGCAGCACTGCATTATTCGTTACTACTTAACGTTATTAATAAAATCAATATTATGATTTTTACAGTTGTTAATTATGTTACGGCTAAGACTCATCATGAAAGAAGGTTTTTCTTTTAATTTTCCTTGACATATCAAGGGATCAGTTGCCCATTTGCTATAATTGTTTTATTCTTTTTACTTTGCAATAAAATAATTATCATAACCATAATCATCTGCGTCAACGAAGTTGGAGGGAGGTTATGTTTTCGCCCCTGTTTGTAAGTTTGTGTGTGTGTTTGTGAACAGCTTTGCTGGCCACAATTTTAATCGTAGTGTAATGAAACTTGCAAAGATTAACCGTTATGTAAAAAGCTGGAAATAATAAAATTATGGAAGGTCAAGGTTAGTGGTCAAGGTCACGGTCAAGCAAAATGTCCAATTCCCGTAATCAGCCATAAGTTAACGCCAAAGGTCAAGGTGATGGTCGAGAAATAAGCTGCCTTTCTCGTTATTACTGCTATCATCACTCAAAATATGCAAACATCTTTGGAGAAACCATAGAAAAGAAATAGAAATAAGAACGTATCAACCAGGCCTACAGGGCAGAGGACTATGAAGCGCGAAGTTGGAAATGATGAATGAAGAAGTATTGATTTAAAAGCGCAAGATAGAAACGACAGGCGGAATCTAAAATGAGGCCCTTTGCGTCAATCGGCGTAGGAGAAGATGATAATCAATTAGAAGCAAAGCAATGATGAACGGCTCTTTTAAATCCTCACTTGAACTTAAGATTCACTAAAGTAACTGTTGAAGATAAAGATCCAGGGAATATTCAGATTTCAAAACGGAAATAAAGAAGCTTTAATTATTTAATTTAAGGGCTGCTTTTCTGGTCCTATACAGCATGAAAACTCTACTCTCTACAGGACCTCCACAGTCCTTTTATCATGTTCGTTCGAAAAAATTAACATTTCACACCCCATATTGCTCGTTTATTATCAAGTCTACAATATCGAAGCACTTAGAGAACAAGAAAGTCTTCAGTTTCCTCTTGGAAGTCTTGATATCTTCAGTCTTTCGAATGTCTAATGGGAGCTTATTGTATAGTCAACAGAATCATAAGAATATTAAAATAAGTTACCTAATAGTGATGGTGTTGATTAGACTCTCAAATTACCAGGAGAGATTAAAAATAAAAAAGTGAATAAAAGATCAAAGAAATTTTGATTAATTGCATCTTCATGTTTTCTTGCACTTATAAAGAGGAGAAAAGATTTCTGTCAACAAATTTATGAAGTTTATTCCAATATTTTCATTGGTCCATTTGAATACCAAATCAAATCAAATTTATTTCCATGCAAAAATTCCAGAATTTGTAAATATTGC
>NC_090768.1:37730926-37733426 GCF_036898095.1 Palaemon carinicauda | reverse complement strand
TCATGTTTGATTGATGGACGGAGAACAGATATCATTTTCCATCTTCATATATCTATCGGCTAAGTCAATTGTCTTTTCAATATATAACAGTGAATAAACACCAGACTAAAAAATAAGAGAAACCAACAAGATTTTTTCATTGCATAAATGCATCAGGATATACTGTATTTGTGGCAACCTGCGACTATATCTTAACAGAAAATCGGGCTGGACATGATTGATTTATTAACGCGACGTAACAAGCTTATATACAAACGGTTGAGGATAACAATGGCATAAAAACTTTAAAAGTATGAAGCATGCAATGGCAAGCTTAAAAAGTTTTTTTTTTCTATTATCAGTGCGAGAGAGAGCGATAAAAAAGGAGCAATTACATTACAATGAAAGAGCGTGTATGGAATACAGGTGTATATTTATCCAAATATGTAAGTCAAATATCAAATATCTTATATACAGTAGTAAAGGAGCCTCTGTCAAGATTAACCTATTATTATTATTATTATTATTATTATTATTATTATTACTATTATTATTACTTGCTAAGCTACAATCCTAGTTAGAAAAGCAGGATGCTATAAGCCCAGGGGCTCCAACAGGGAAAATAGCTCAGTGAGGAAAGGAAGCAAGGAAATAAAATATTTTAGGAACAATAACAACATTAAAATAAATATTCCCTACATAAACAATAAAAACTTTAACAAAACAAGAGGAAGAGAAATAAGATAGAATAGCGTGCCCGAGTGTACCCTCAAGGAAGAGAACTCTAACCCAAGACAGTGGAAGACCATGGTACAGAGGTTATGACAGTACCCAAGACTAGAGAACAACAGCTAATAGCTATTTTACCTCAAAGGATAGCAACGCGAGACATTTCCTTTACACATCTACTCATATATCAGCCACGTCAATCCAATGAAAACGTTGAAACCAATTACTAGGAGTCTTCTGTGCAAAACATGTTTTTGAAAATCCTTTCTTTTCGTTCCAGCATTCCCCAGCCAAATGAATGATGAAGGGATGATGTTCGCTCTGGAATTGCTATATTCCAGCGATCATTTTCCAGGCCACAGACATAGAGGTATTAAATAGTATGGGGCACTCGTCTGAATGGTTTTGGATGTATGCTAGTAATCGTATTTAACATCACTCCAGTTGGCACGAAGGGACGAAGACAGCGATAGTAAATATTGTTATCGTTATTTTCTCTCATATATTAATTAGTAAAGAGTTCATACACTGAATGTTGTTACTGTTCTTAAAATATCTTATTTTAATTGTTAATTACTTCTCTTGTGGTTTATTTCCTTATTTTCTCTCCTCGCTGGGCTATTTTCCTCACTGGAGCCCTTGGGCTTACAGCATCTTGCTTTTCTAACTAGGGTTGTAGCTTAACAAATAACAACAACAACAACAAAAACAACAACAATAATAATAATAATAATAATAACAATAGTGTGAAGGGCATGCCCAAACCATTTCCATCTACCCCTCACCATGATCTCATCCGCATATGGCACTCGAGTAATCTCTCTTATAGATTCATTTCTAATCCTGTCCTGCCATTTAACTTCCACTATCATTCTGAGGGCTTTGTTCTCAAATCTAAGTTGGAGATTGTTTCATTGTCATACCATATCAGACACCTAAATTTCACCTTTGAAAATGGCTTAATCGTTTCTTCATATAATGTCCTTCCCAATCTTTTGTATATTAAATAATTGCGGTTAATCCTTCCTTCCGGCAAAGCCTCCTTGCCTTTACAGAACTCTCGCCCTAATGCTTCAATTTCCTTATCATTCCATCATGTCATGTGGCGTGTCAAGAATACGTCCCCTGATTATATAATACCCTTTAGAGTAATCTTAAGGGTACTCGCGCCAGAAGTTAGAATTCTGTGAAACCTTTGGTTTGATTCTCTGGGAATATCACTGTAGTCATATGTACCCTTGGGAAGCTACCTAAGGGACCTTCCATCAGGACGTCATGGCTTGAGCCCAAAAAAAACGTATTATATAACCTTGGAAGCTTGGAGCTCCATATTTGTTGGAAAAGAAGGATGCTATAAGCCCAAAGAGCTCCAACAGGGAAAATAGCCCTGGAAAAGCACAATGCTATAAGCCCAAGAGCTCCAACAGGAAAATAGCACAGTAAGAAAAGGAAACAAACTAAAAGGCATGTAATTAACAATCAAAATAAAATATTTTAAAAACAGTAACAACATTTAAAATAAATCTTTCATATGCAAACTAAAAAGTTAAAAAAACTAGGGGAAGAGAAATTAGATAGAACAGTGTGCCCGAGTGTACCCTCAAGCAAGAGAACTCTAATCCAAGATAGTGGAAGGCCATGGTACAGAGGCTATGGCACTATTCAAGACTAAGAACAATGGTTTGATTTTGGAGTGTCCTTCTCCTAGAAGAGCTGCTTACCATAGCTAAAGAGTATCTTCTACCCTTAAATTAGTGATAGGAGCTTACATGCCAGGGTTGAACCCTTTCAT
>NC_090768.1:37715926-37728426 GCF_036898095.1 Palaemon carinicauda | reverse complement strand
TCGGCCATATAAAAACTACAAAAAGAGACATGTCAACTTACTTAACAAAAAAAATTTATGATTTCAGAGGTTGAAAAATGACGACATGAAAAATTATAAAATAACAAAGATAAAAATGACTAGTATCGAATATAACAAAGTTATTTTAGTCAATATTGATCCAAATATTCCATTCCATCACAATTGAGAAGACAAGTCCAGAAAACGTCTGGATTTACAATACCGAAAAGAATGAAGACAATGGAAACTCATCACCAAAGAACATAAGACTCGTATGCAATTCTTATTGAATACAGATATCTTTTATAGACGAATGTTGCATAAATTACACATATCTTTTCAATCTTTAGCAAAAATCTATTAGAATAACTCATTTTGATGAATTACTCACTAACAATCTGGTTTATCATAATCCTCTCTCTCTCTCTCTCTCTCTCTCTCTCTCTCTCTCTCTCTCTCTCTCTCTCTCTCTTATACTAAAATAATCAGCCATATATGCAACTTCGAATCTAAATCCTGTCTGTTTTAAATAAATGAAAGATCATCCGATAATGGTGTGACAAAACCATTTTTTTTTCTTTTTTTTATTCCTCTTACGGTTATGGTGGCTGTGGTAACGGCCCTGACTGGTGAACGCCAGACTGGGGTTCAAATTCCGCTCAAACTAGTTAGTTTCTTTGGTCGCTGCAACCTCACTATGCTTCTGAGCTAATGATTTGGGGTTCGGGGGCGCCTACAGGTCTACCTGTTGAATCATCAGCAGCATTTGCCTGGCCCTCGTTGGTCCTAGCTTGGGTGGAGAGGGGGTTTGGGCGCTGATCATATGTATATATGGTCAGTCACTAGGGCATTGTCCTGCTTGATAGGGCATTGTCACTGTCCCTTACCTTTGCCATTCATGAGTGGCTTTTATGCTATGATTGCTGTCTTCTGATGAATTAGGGAACTTTGAATTCAGATGGCCAACATCTAATTTTCAACCTTAGCTTTTGAACTGTACTGACATCTATCTTAATATTAGGCTTGCTATATGAATCACTTTTTCGTATTTGTTTACAAGACCACGCTCTCCATATTCTGCTAATTTATGCAAGGCTTTTGTTTTCCTCTATTACTTTTTAATAATCTAAAACAAATGAATTCATAAAATACACAATTCACAAATAGTGACACTTTCGAGTAATTACTCCATTTTTAATTTCGTATATATTTTGAATATACATCATATATGCGCTAGCATCACGAACTTCTGTTTGGTTGACTATGTTGACGATGTCAGTTCCAGGTCGTTTGGTGAGGAAAACAGGCTAGTTTTTTTTCTATAATCCTATAGTTTTTTTTATAATTTTAACTTGTTTCCCATGTGGCGAATTGTTTTAAATTATGAAAAGTTATTAGAGGTAAACAATAGCTTTGCATAATTTGGCAGTATATGGAGAGCATGGTCTTGTAAACATATACAAACTTTTTCTTATGCCTTTGTTCTTTAAAGTCATATCTAGGACTTAGAACACAGCAATGTCTGAATTACGTTCAAGATGCTAGTCGTTTTTCTCTTTTATGGGTTTATGCAATCTGGGACATACAGTCCAACATTCAGGCCGGGGAGGCTATTCAATTGGGGGAAGCCCCTGCTGTTGCATTGTGAAGTTAAAGTTAAGGAGGGCAGCAAAATGGGAGAAATGAACTGGAAATAGAGGTTAAGCAGAGGACTAAAAAATTAATCTAGCTAAGGGCCAATTGGGCTTTACAAAGGTCCTTGTGGTGCCTACAGTACACCTTACGAAGTGTACTGACATATCTGTCTGTTCATTATAGACAATATTTGTACCCATATATCAATATTTACAGCCATAGCGAACGTATATGACTATAGATAAATCATTGTTCTTAAGATGCAAATCTTGGCGACAAAATACCAAAAGATGCCATTGAAACGTATGAATGATAACTTCAACAACACGATACTATGGATAAGAAAAATGAAATAACTTCCAGACCCATAACGAAGATCCTTTTTAGTGTCAAGCAGAAGACACAAAATCACTACAGTTGGCGTTAGATAACCACATTTAGCTAATCCCAAACTTTTAGCCGAATTAGTCAATGTTGGTAGATAAACTAGTCGTAATGTAAAAAACCAACGCTGATAACAAATATGAGGTCAGTACAATATACAGAAGTGAGTATAAATAACTGGTGCTAGTTAAGGTATAATTGTTGACATTCTATGAACCAAATATTGTTGAAAAAAAAAGAACATTCTTATACTTCATTAGGTTAATAAGGTTCGTTACCTTTTGAAGCAAAAATACGTGAATTAGATAGTTAATTTTCAACCAAAATATTTAACATTGTACAATACTATTTTCATTAGACGTATAAGACTGTGTATTGAAAGAAAAAGTCGAAATACCATACAATAATTGAACAGGTGACCCTACTTTTGTGAGCTTCATACATGATAGAAAAGTATCAATTTTCCATGGTTAAAATCCTCTTGATCATCATCCTTTAGTAACGTGCCCATGTTCCATATAAAAATGAATATACCACTGGAGACATGAGTAAATACTATGGAAAATCAAAACACGTGAAAGCAGATGATAATACATTATGCTTTCTTATTTCTCTTGGTAATCAGTTATGATAAAATCACATGTGGCTTTGATATCTTATAAACTGTATATCAAAATCACATGTGGCTCTATGATTTCATAAATGTAAGAGAAATAGAAATTAAAACTCCTTCACATTTCTAATTATTATATTTAATGAATTACACATATAGACTCAGTCAAAAAGAAAGTTTTCATGAGAATATAATAAATAAAGATTTGCGATTAAGGGTAAAGAGACTCTTTAGCTATAGTAAACAACTCTTCCAGGAGAAGGATACTCGAAAATCAAACCATTGTTCTCTAGTCTTGGGTAGTGCCATAGCCTCTGTATCATGGTCTTCCACTGTCTTGGGTTAGAGTTCTCGTGCTTGAGGATACACTCAGGCACATTATTCTATCTTATTTCTTTTCCTCTTGTTTTGTTAAATTTTTTATTTTATATAGGAAATATTCATTTTAATGTTGTTACTAATCTTAATATATTTTCTTTTTTCTTTTCCTCACTGGGCTATTTTCCCTGTTGAAGTCCCTGGGCTTATAGCATCCTGCTTTTCCAACTAGGGTTGTAGCTTAGCAAGTACTACTACTACTACTGCTACTACTACTACTACTAATAATAATAATAATAAATCATTACCACGGAGTTGAACTAAATAACTATAATGAGATATATAATATTTTGAATACCAATATACTTGTTTGTTCAGTGGATAGTTAGCATCTATGACAGTCTTCTTATAGAAAGACTTGATACAATTGCACTCAAAGCTTCCACTAACTAAAAAGGAGAGAACATTTTGTTAATCAATCTACTAAGGAACATAAAAAAAAATGTGCAATAGTTAGTAAGTGTCTTAAAGATTATCAACAATAAGAAATTAATAACATATGTCTTCAAAACAGTAAATGAAAATCCAACTATATCAAGAAGCAATTTTTTTTTTTTTTTTTTTTTTGGCATTGTATCTTCTCTTACCTTCGTCTGAGACATTTGCTGGAAGACAGATACATCTGCAAGCGAGTGTTACTGAGACGAGTCAAGAATATTATCCCCGAGAGATGCTACCTTCCATTATCAACATTAAAAACAGGTAATGCCGGGAAAACGAAGAACTAGGATCTCGAGTAGCGATGCGAGCGCGCGCACACGCCCACTCTTCTTTTGTAACTTGCTCCGGAAGTTAACGACGCCAGTCTTTTCTCACCGTAAAGCTATCGAGGGAAGTTGCAAAGAAGTTTTCCCTGAAGTGTTTCCTTTGAAAGCGACGAAGGCATATCCTCTTCTGCCATCTGAAGATTAATGAATATGTGTCTGCTGAACTGTTAATTCTAATACTAATGCTTCTTCTTTCTCAACGTTATCCCTACATTAACGGGTAGGCTGCCTGAAGTGTAGCATCAGACGTGGTTAATAATTTAGCAAAGTTTTTACGATTGCATGTCCTTGCAATCATCAACCACAGTTATTGGCAATGAGCCTAGCCTTTGATTAAATAGTCGAACTGTAAGTCAGCAGTTTCCCCAATTGTTGGCAGTGGGCCTAGCCTTTTGCTATAATGCAAGACTGCGAGGCAGCAGCTGTCCTTTTAGTCGCTTTCTACGACACGCTGGACATACAATGGTAGTATTCTTACATAGCTACCACAGGGCTCTTAATTCTAATAGTCATGCCTTCTCCATCATAAGGTTCAATACTGCACAGTACTCTAGAAGTTCTATTCCAGCTGTGCCCAAATTGTGGAATGATCTTCCTAATCAAGCAGTTGAATCGGTGGAACTTCAAAAGTTCACACTCGCAGCGAATGTGTTTATGTTGAACAGGCTGACGTAAGTCTCTTTTTATAGTTTATATATGAAAGATCTTTTAATGTCTTGTAAAATCTAACTCAATGCTCTTTTCCGTGATTCCAGCAATTAAAAGATAAAGACAATACCCTTCGACAACTTGACCACTCTCCCGCAGAACTAACTATTTGACTTTACAGGACATCTGTTCTACGTTGTCTGAAAATTTCAATATATTTGCATATCACAGAAAACTTTCATATAGATGATGTACTTCTCAAAGTATATAAAACATTCGTAAAAATTACACCTTATTATATCTAGCTAACATTTAAATCTGAGCCAAAGATGCCCATTGAAACATGTTGTTATTTTGATATTTTTGATGAAATTTATATATACTAAAATATGGCCAATTAAAGAGTTTTTAAAGTGGTTCCCAAATCTCTCTCTCTCTCTCTCTCTCTCTCTCTCTCTCTCTCTCTCTCTCTCTCTCTCTGATATTATATTCTAAATATTCTAAAACAGTACCGTCATGAACAGTACCTGGCCATAAGCAATAAATTATCTCCATACTTAACGATGTTAAACTAATCATGCGAGGGGGAAACTTTCGGACAAAGGCTAGTGCCTGACCCCGAGCCGACCCATAAAGTGCAATTAAAACCATATAAAACGCTTAACAACCCCATAAACACACAGAAGAGAATAGCACCCGAGGGTCATGAAACAGAAGGCGGACGCATGCCATGATTAACGAAATTTACTCCCAAAGACTTCCATTTTAGGCCATTTTCCGTTTCCAGTGGCCGCACGTGATGGAAATCATGTGAGCCAGGTATGGAATAAGACTCATAGCCTATTGAGACGTCCCTGTTTAGCAAACTGCTGGACTGGGGTTCGAGACCCACTCGAAATTGATAGTTTCTCTTAGCGTCTGCAACCTCACCATCCTTGTGAGCAAAGGATGGGGAGTTTGGGGGAGCTCATGGGTCCACCTGATGAGTCATCAGCAGTCATTGTCTGGCCATCCCTGGTCCTAGGTTGGGTAAAGAGAGGTTTGGGCACTTAAATTGTCTTGCTAGGCCATTGTCACTGTCCCTCGCCTGTCATTCATGAGCGACCTTTATCGAAGCAAAGGACCTTTGTTCAACGTAAACTTTATTTCATATCTTTATCAGCGTTGCTTAAATAACAGAAAACCTAATTTATTTCAGTAAAATCTAACCATATTCTATGTCTTTTCCATAAGCGGCCCATAGAATTTCATGCCGAGATTAGAAATCTTCACTTTTTTGTTTCTTTCCCGAGAGTATTAAGTATACTCAGTACTTGTTCTGTTAATACTACCGTCTCTCAGTGAAACTTAAACCATTAAGATTAAACATAAATTTGAATATATTATACTGAATCACTAGAATCTGGATTGAATCCATAAAGAATAACATTCAAACATCACATGAAATTATACGAATTAAGTACAACATCAAGACTAAAATATTCATAAAGGCTGTGACAAAAGTTATATAACATACTATCTAATAGTAAAAAAAAAAAAAAAAAAAAAAAAAAAAATCATTATAACCGAAGACGTAACATCTTCAAGAAAAATAATACAGAAAAAAACAATATAAATGTATTTAAAAGAGCAATTTTTCCATCTTTACAACGCGATAACGCACACTGAATGGACTTTTGTGGGCATCACTATGTGGATATTTGGCAGAATGAACGCCAGTGAAGAGAGCAAATTGGTCATAAACTTGCCCTAAAATGGTGAGAGCTTTGCAAGTGAAGTAGCAGAAAATGTGAGAAGCGTTTTCTCTAATGTAGGTCTCCGGGATTTATCGTGTGGTGAAAACGAAGGCGTTTCGTGAGATATTAAAAACAATAAAAAGCTATATTATCATAATATTTTAATTGTTATAACGCAATAATGATGATATGATTAACAACAGGAATAACAAGAAGAAGAAGAAGAACAACAACAACAACAATAATAATAATAATATAAATAATAAATACGCCAAGTAATGTTGAATAATAAGAAGAAAAACCACAACAGCAATAATAATAATAACAATAATAATGATAATAATAATAATATAGAATACGTCAGGTAATGTTGAATAACAAGAAGAAAAACAACAACAGCAATAATAATAATAATAATAATAATAATAATAATAATAATAATAATAATAATAATAAATACGCCAGGTAATGTTAAAAATACCCATCTGCTTTGAGGATAGGGTCGACTTTCTCCGAAAACCAGTATACAAATTCTAAATATGACCAAGGTTAAAAATACAATTGCTTTGCCATACTAGGGCAAAAGTACTTGGTCCTTTTTTTCACTGTCATTAACCGCCCCCCCCCCCCTCTCTCTCTCTCTCTCTCTCTCTCTCTCTCTCTCTCTCTCTCTCTCTCTCTAAAAAGTATATTACTATCATTGTTAAACCAATGCGATTATTATTCTTTCAAGGATAATAACGCTAAAAAATCATTATTGTTATCCTTAAAGTATTTATACTTCACCGAAAATGAGCATATGCATTAAGAGAGAGAGAGAGAGAGAGAGAGAGAGAGAGAGAGAGAGAGAGAGAGAGAGAGAGAGAGAGAGAGAGAGAGAGAGATATTATAGCAAAAATTTGGATTTTACTAAAGGTATCTATTAATCTAGTTTTATAAACTGCCATCACAAAAATTAAGGTCATCGACGTCGGAGCATTTTATTTACAGGAAATTTTAAAATAAATACCCGGGATTGAAAATGAAAAGCGGAAGTATTCGAGAAAAAAAAAATTAACTTTTATTACTGCAAGCGCTCCTGTCCTGAATAAAATGCAACCGCCTGGTGAGACACCATCACGGACAACAACAACAAAACAACAACATTAAGAAATACAACAACAATAACATAAAGAAATACAACCACAATAACAACAACAATAAGTAAGAAGGATGACAACATTCTCTCAGCCATAGAGATCAGTCCTGCAAAAATTGACGGCCAAAATACGTCATGCAGACTAATGACATTGCACCGAATCAGCGATATTTCAGTACTCAGGAGAAAGTATTGCGTGGATTCAAAATCTATTTACGCAACAATGCCTCCAGCCAAGAGACAGTAGTAGGAAAAAGACGAAATAAAACAAAAATAAGGAAGAAAAAGAAAGAATCACAGTGAAATACTCGCATCCATTCGCTTCACATGAATGGTTGGACGATTCCTGAAAAATCCGCGTCTAGTTTTTCATGATAAGTCGAAGGCGGAGAATTAAAATACGGTCAAAGAACCAGCTATGATGTTCGTTTCGAACACGTCATGAAAGCGCTACGGACAGCAGATGCATATGAACACATTTTGACGAAACTCATGGGTTGACAATTAAAAGGGGAAAGAATTGTGGATTTTTTACCCATTAAGGGATTCAGTAAATAGTGACATACATCAGATGTATTTTAGGATGCAATTACTAGAGAGAGAGAGAGAGAGAGAGGAGAGAGAGAGAGAGAGAGAGAGAGAGAGAGAGAGAGAGAGAGAGCATCAAATGCATTTCTAATCTGAAATTACAATGTAGAGAGAGAGAGAGAGAGAGAGAGAGAGAGGAGAGAGAGAGAGAGAGAGAGAGAGAGAGAGAGAGAGAGAGCATCAAATGCATTTTGGGCCAGCAATTACAATGTGACAGAGAGAGAGAGAGAGAGAGAGAGAGAGAGAGAGAGAGAGAGAGAGAGAGAGAGAGAGAGATATTAGCGTCTTTACCTATTTAACTGAGAGAATAAATACAATTGCTTTAACTCCACTATTACGAAAAAGGTAAGTAACAACAACCTGCAAAAAGAATAATAAAACCACAGAAAGACAAAACAAAGAATGAAAAGTCCTCATCGATTGAAAGGAAACGTGATTTTTTTTTTTTTACGTTGAGTATCTTCTCAAGACACCGAAAAATGGGAAAAACTTGCTCTGCGAGGAGGACTAGTTATTTAGTCTCATCAGTTGCGTTGCATTTTCTGATTAAATAGTCCTACAAGCATCAACAGTTGTATTACAACATTGAAAATAGTTCTAAAAGCGTCAGCAGTTTTAATTCTGCATTCGACAGTACTAAAACGGTCAGCAGTTGCATTTCCGTATCCAAAATAGTCCTAATATATCTGCAATTGCATTTCTGTATTAACGTAGTCCTAAAACAATCAGAAGTTGAATATCCATATAAAAAATAGTCCTAAAAGCAATACCTGATGTATTTCCTTATTCAAAATAGTCCTAAAATTTCTGTAATTCAATTTCTGCATTAACGTAGTCCTAAAACCGTCAGAAGTTGAATATACACGTAAAAAGTAGTCCTAAAAGCATTAGCTGATTTATTTCCGTATTCAAAATATTCCCTTCGTCGTTAGCAGTTGCATTTCCATTAAAACATAATCCCGCAAAGCGCTGAGATTTGCACTTCCTTATTCATAAGTCCTAAAAGAGTCATCAATTGCACTTCCTTATTCATAAGTCCTAAAGAGTCATCAATTGCATTTCGTATAAATTCTCAATGGCGTCACTAGTTGAATATCTGTATCAACGCAAGCCTATAAACATCAGCAACCGTATTTCCTTAATAACGTTGTCATAAAAGCGTCAATAGCTATATTTCCGTATTAACATAGTTTTAAAATTATCATCAGTAGTATATCTTCATTAAATTAATTCATAGTCCTAGAAGCATCATTAAGAGCGTTTCCGTATTTAAAGGTCCGATAAGCATCACCAGTTGCAGCTCCGTAAATATAATAGTCCTAGGTCCAAAGGCCATCAACAAGTATGCGGTGAGACCCAGTCAAGAGAGCACACAGTATTTCATTGCGGCAAAACAACATTTACATTTTCTTTCATTGTTGAGTAGCTCAATGATCTCCCCACCCCTACCCCCTCATCCTATCTCCTTCCCTCTCCCATCCCATTTTTTGTGACATGCAGTGTCTCAAACAACAATGTGGCAGGATAAATTATAACTTTTTTTAAGGAATTTATAAAACTTACTGTCATTCATTCCATGATGTTAAGAAATTCTATTCTATTCAAATGATCTCTAAATTTAAACTGCAATAAATAGCAGAATGGTAATCGATAATTAATAGAATGCAGGATTTTTCGGCTGGCAAGGTGACGTGTTGGCAAGTCTGATTACTCGGGAATAGAAATAGTGAAAAGGCTTCCGTGTTACATGACCGAATCTGGAGAGAGAGAGAGAGAGAGAGAGAGAGAGAGAGAGAGAGAGAGAGAGTCAAAAACCTTTATTCCATTATAAAATGGTTATTCTGTTATATAACAATATAAATCATTTACATAAAATTCACAATAATTGGATTGTAAAAATCTAGGAGAGAGAGAGAGAGAATGTTGTGTAATAGTCTATAATAAAATATACTGGTCCCTTTCTACAAGAGGCTCGAGAGAGAGAGAGAGAGAGAGAGAGAGAGAGAGAGAGAGAGAGAGAGAGAGAGCTATGCATGAATGAGCCAATCGTAAAATATTCAAAGCCTGTTCGTTGTCGGCCTGTCAAAAGGGTTGATAAAGTGGCGACCTCAGCCCGGGGTTCACCACAAGTCAAGCCTTGCCTTCCTTTTAACCGATTCTTGTTACCAACAACAAACGACCAAATAAGGAAGGCAAGGGAATCACGTGCTTAAGTGGAAAAGCGGGATGTTGATGAGAAGCATCTGCTTAGCAACGTAGCAACTGAAAGAGAGGGAGAGAGAGAATGAAAAAAAGAAATGAGTTAAAAGAGTACATGCGTTCTGGACCTCATTTGGCACGATTGTTTCGCTACAATGCTCTCAACTTTTTCTTTACCAAAGCGTTGTAGAACATAACCTTTAAAACAGCTTACGTCATTTTATGTTCAAGAGATATGTCACCTCATTAATTGCGTTGCCTAAAGTTTTAAATTCACATACGTTTAACGTGCTTTTGAAAAATGGAAAAAAAGAAAAAAGCAAAGTAAAGCACTCTCGGCCTAGCCATCATCCCCAAGCAAGTCTGCAGCTCAGGGGGAAATAAAGACAAGACGCGTCAAACAGCTAATGAGATAATGAAACAAACGCCAATGCAGTTAATAGCCTTAATATATCATTAAGGGGGCAGGGGGTAACGTGATAATAATGAGCAACACATTGGCGGTTATTGCGGTAGGGCGATCGGTGTTGGTGTTGGGACCAATTGGTGGCGGTAAGTGAAGTGAGAACTGTGAGATACGATTGGAGGAGACTGGAAGAACAGATCAGGCAAGAGGGAGGGAAAGAGTGGAACCTGCGGTTAAAATGTTTGTTTTGATCTCGCAAAGCTTTAGTTAGCCATCACGGCTGTGGGAGAAGAAGAAGAAGAAGAAGCAACGTGGGAAAATGGGATTCACCTGTGCATATCTGATGTGTGTATTTCTCTCCAGGTGACGATAGAGTACTGTTGCTGGTGAAAACTTTGAATGACTAAGAGTTAAAGTTGTAAAGAATAATACATCAATTGTTTTTTTTTTAGGAAAAATATGCAGCAGACTTTACGACTAAAATAATCCGGAATATTTCTTTTTTTTTACATTATATTATTTCTATTTTCTACGAAAACATGCCAATAAAGAGAAGGTAAAAAACGATTCACTGGAATGATAATAAATTATTATATTATTATTATTATTATTATTATTATTATATTATTATTATTATTATTATTATTATTGAGAAATATGAATTTATTCAAGTGAACAAAATTTTTTTTTATCTTTTTATTAAAAAGTTAAATTACATCTTTACAATCACAATATTTACAGTATAATTACATTTAATTGCATTTTATAAACAAATCCATCTAATTTAACAATTTACAAAAGTAGAGGTATCTAAAATCAGAAATGCAAACCTACAACTAACACTAACTGACGTCAGTGTCCCTTGTTAGCAAACACAGCAAAAAAAGATGCAATTAGAAAGGAATTCACGTGACTATTTTCCACCTCCTTCGGGTCTTAATTATACACAAAACGACATGAAGAACGAACACGTCGGGTCCTTCCCCCGAACCCCTTCCTACCAAATCCCAGGGACCCACTCCATTCCATCACCACCAACCCATCGCTAACGCATCAACGAACACACGTACGAACGTTCCCGCTCGATGGTGGCATTGACCTTGAGGTGTTCCTGGTAAAATAATGATATTGCCTAATCCAGCAGGAATGCATTTGCCACTATAACGCAAACGTATAATCGTAGGTATTGGCTATCTGAGGTCGAATATTTGCAAAACAACAATAAAAAATGAAAACACATGAGAGGAAATTTGTAGAAATTTAGGCGAGCGGACCAACTAGGAAGTGTCGCTTCCGGTACTGTCCTGAAGACCAGGAACCCTCTTTTTTCTTTCTATCAGTGTACCGATGTTTGCCCCACACCCCTTACTCCTCCCTCGGCCCCTCCCTCCCTCCCTCTGTCTCCCCATTTGACAACCCTGCCATTCGCCTCCGTTTACCTTGGCTACCACCCCTGCAACAACCACACTCCCCTGCCAGGTCCCCCCATGATCCCCTGGTAAACCGTTCCCATTGTGTATAATCTCTCTCTCTCTCTCTCTCTCTCTCTCTCTCTCTCTCTCTCTCTCTCTCTCTCTCTCTCTCTGCCTTCACTTGCTAATAAACGTTCAAATCGAAGTAGATATAAGTGAGTGGCATCTTTGAGTCTTTCTTGCTAGAGTTCGACCTCTTCTTTGTTCTGCGGAGGTGGAGGAGTTTGGAGGAGAGGGAGAGAGAGAGAGAGGGACAGCTCGGCGGAGGGAGGAGGAATAAGACGACTTGGTTTCCATTCACTTCCTCTACGAAATCACTCGCTTTGGGGCTTTTCATAATGGCCAACTGCTTATCTCTATTCCAGGGAGTTCGAGTCTCCTTTGTCGACTGTGTTTCAAATGATATATAACCATTTCTTGCTTGTCGCGATGTATCTATAACTAATCGATGATATTAACTTTAGGAGTCTATTCATATAACCATCTTGAGAGTTGAATAGTTCAGTACACATCTATACAAATGTTTTCTAATCGTC
>NC_090768.1:37695926-37710926 GCF_036898095.1 Palaemon carinicauda | reverse complement strand
CTATCTTGGGTTAGAGTTCTCTTACTTGAGGGTGCACTCAGACACACTATTCTATCTAATTTCTCTTCCTCTTGTTTCGTTAAAATTTTTATAGTTTATTTAAGAATTATTTATTTTAATGTTACTGTTGAAATATTTTTTTTTCCTTTTTCTCCTTTCCTAACTGGGCCCTTGAGCTTATAGCATCCTACTTTTCCAACTAGGGTTGTAGCTTAGCAAGTAATAATAATAATAATAATAATAATAATAATAATAATTATTATTATTATTATTATTATTAGTATAATTGCTATCATTGTTATCATTATCAATTATAAAATCAGTCATTTGGTAACGCCAACAATTGTTGAGTTATCATTATTATCATAAACAGTAATATAGTACCGCCCATATTTCAATTGCTCAACTCCCAACAACAATTGCTGAGTACACTCAAATCTATACATAAACATATACAGTCCATACTCGAATCTATATACAAACATATGCAGTCCTTACTCGAATCTATATAAAAACATTTACAGTCCATACTCGAATCTATATACAAACATACATTCCATACTCGAATATATACACAAAGATATTCAGTCCATACTCGAATCTATATACAACCAAATACAGTCCATACTCAAATCTATTTACTAACATATACAGTCCATAAACATATGCATATAAAACAAAACATATGCAACACTTATCCGAACTCACATCAATATTACCTCACACGAAAAAAAAAAAACCGCATCACATAAAGATGAAAAAGGAAGATGATGAAGCTGGTACATTACACAAGAGCGATTACGTCAGGCGTTCCAAAAGTGACCTTCAATCAGGAAAGAAAGGATCAAGAAAATATCCAGCTGTCGTGTTATCCAACAGAACCCCCACATCAACCCCCACCTCCCTCCGACTCTGGAAAAGGTAGGTAAGCATGGAAGTCTGGAAGATACCTGTCGGTAGCGGTGCGTGAGATATTCCTGACTGCTGGAAGCCCAGATTAGAACGATAAATAGCAGCTTGCCGACCTCGCCTTGCTTCCCGGCGACACGCTCACTTGATTGCCCATCCCATCCGTACCCCTAGGTCCTTCCTTATGGACCCTTCACTTCTTTCCCTTCTATGCCGTATATATGTACTGCTCAAAGGTCCGGTTACTCGTTCGAGGAAAGGGTCAGAAAACTTTTTGCTTCCACTTTTTAAGATTATATGTTAAAGTGACAAAGATTAGAATAATAAATTTTGCATATGTGAAGGAGTGTGTGTATGAGCACGTCTAAATATCATTTATGAATGCCGTGTAGGCAATTGTATTAGCATAATACATACGTGCAATAAATCATAAAATATGAGTACATCATTCACATAAATTATTAATACATATAATTTATAAGTACATATACAGTATGCACACACACACACACACACACACACACATATATATATATATATATATATATATATATATATATATATATATATATATATATATATATATATATATATATACAGTGTATACTGTTTGGTTGGCTAAGGCACCAGCCACCCGTTGAGATACTACCTCTAGACTCTCTAGAGTTATTGGGTCTTTTGACTAGCCAAATAGTAATATACACTGGATCCCTCTTTAGTTACTTCCCATTTTTCCTTCGCTTACATGTACACCGAATAGTCTGGCCTATTCTTTACACATTCTCCCTTTCCCTCATACACCTTAAAACACTAAGATAAACGAACATTTCTTCTTCACTCAAAGCGTAAACTACTGCACTATTATTGTTCAGTGGCTAATTTCCACTTGGTAAGGGTAGAAGGGAGACTTAAGTTTAGCTACAGTAAGCAGCTCTTTTAGGAGAAGGACACTCCAAAATCATAGCCTCTGTGCCGTGGTCTTGCAATGTCTTTGGGCTAGAGTTCTCTTGTTTGAGGGTACACTCAGGCACACTATTCTATCTGCTTCGTTATTTCCTTTCCTCACTGGGCTATTTTCCCTTTTGGGGACCTTGGGTTTAGAGCATCCTACTTTTGCAACTAGGATCTAATGATTCAACTATTATTTAAAATAATTTCCATAATTACTTTGCCATGCTCAAAACTCGATTAATAATCAGCCTATAATTGTAATCCAAATATACTTCTAATAATAGAAATATTTCTGAAAGATTGTGATGTAAATATCCACTTATGTCCAAAGAGACTTTAGAGTTATGGGCAATATCTTCATACAAATCTTTGTAAAATTTCTTAGTTTAGTTTTCCTACTAATATATAATACCATACGTTAACTACTTAATTATCAAATCTCTCCTGCTGCTCATTTTCATTTCTTGAATAAAATGTAATTATGAGTTTGTATTCCAGTTTTGCAGCAGTCTTATTGCTAACAGGGCCCTTATTCCAGTTATGCATTTGTGTTTATTAGTGTAGTAGTCTGTATCTCTTATTTACATGTCATATTACTATCACAGTTCCTAACTTAATTTTGCACCTGCGTTCTTGACATAGCGCGTGTTCCAATTACACATCTATCTTCTTGCTATTATAGAGCGTATTTCAACATTGTCTTTGTCCTGACATTGTACCAGTATTCTTGATATTATAACCACATCCACAAAAAACACAAGCATTACCCTCTATTCCCTTCTTTCCTTCACTCAAAACTGAAGAAGAGACAAAAGAAATATCTCAATTTCGTTCCTCATCCAAAAATACACTATAAGTTCTCAATCAATTAAAGCAACAAATAACTAATTCTGACAATGATCATTTTACCATTGCCTCATGTTCATTGCACAAGCTCCTAAGCGTCCAAAACATTGGTGCATAGGTTCAATTATTTCATTAATTTCCAAAGAATCCAACACAAGAATTCCTTACTTAAATAAAGACCTCAACGAATCATTAGTTTCAAACAAGTGCAAGATTCTAATCGTCTGCGATCGCCCTCAAGTTAATGCACGTAATTTCGGAAAGTATACCTGGCGGTTAAAGCAAAATCGTTGTGTAATCTTCATTCGAGAAATGTACAATTATTGCCTATTATCTGACCTTTTCATTTCTTCCTTTTCTCAAGACTACCGCAAACCGGAAAATCTTGACATGTGCTGTGTTCTATCACAAGGACGATCAGCTGTTTTTCCCTCGAGTTCTGATCTCGTAATCGTCGAGCATCCCACAGTTCATTACTGGTCACGCAATATGCTGTGATAAAGGAACACTACCCAGTAATAATCACACCTTATCCCGTGAAGATCTCATATACTGACCACTTAATGAAGGCATTTTACCAATTGATTTAGGATTACTATCATAAAGGACTTCCTCCTCATCTTCACATACAAAATTCCAATATCCAGTTTTTTTTTCTCTATTATTGGTATAAATTAGAAAAAAAAAACCGGATAACTTAAAAATGGACATTTTCACGTAATGACTGACCGAATTTGACATGGGGTTTTATGCTCACCTTGATCGCCCCATCAGAAAAAAAAAGGTTATAAAGCATGTAGAACTACTGGAAGGGCACTCAGAAGAGCGCAGACCTCGGCTGCGGCAATTTATTTCTCGACCTTTTGCTCGACCTTGACCTTAACCTTTGACCTTAACACGTATTAATTGGCGTGGATTTTCATACACTCAAATATGAAAAAAGTTTGAAGTCTCTGTGACAACGATGTCCAAACTTATGGCTGATTACGTGAGCTGGACATTTTGCTTGACCGTGATCTTGACCTTTGAGCTTGATCTTCCAAAATTTAAACATTTTTCAGCATTTTACATATTGGTTAATCCCTAAAAGTTTTATTACTATAGATTAAAATTGTGGCTAGGAAGCTGTTCACAAAACACACACACAAACAGGGGTAAACATAACCTACTTCCAACTTCGTTGACGGAGGTAAAAAAGACCTGTCAATCTTTCGAAGGATACACTAAGTTCAACATTGTTCTTTCTAATCTATTAGAAAAAGAAGTATAACTTTAAACGCTTGAGAAAAGCTATCTTGTAATATGTTACGTGATTATTATTACAAGAAAGCAATTCAATAATTGTCTAGGAATCATTAGTTTATGTAATTCTTATAGATTCAAAAATTTAAAATCCCTCAGCAATTATTTCTTTATTTTCACAAAATAATTCTCTTTATGACAATCATACCTCAATTGAATTCACTTAATAGTAAACAATGGCTATACTCTTCTAAAGTATTCTAACACATTTCAAGTGTAGACATTATCAAACTTTGTCCATCTACGGGACTGTTATCGTATTCTTAAGTTCTCTCTCTCTCTCTCTCTCTCTCTCTCTCTCTCTCTCTCTCTCTCTCTCTCTCTCTCTCTCTCTCAATGAGTTTTATATTATTACATTAATTCGACTCCCTGCACAATCCCTACAACGTTTATAACGCTACCTGGAGTCTCAAATCACTGGCCATTCTTTAATCAGACAGTCTATACAATGTTTATAACCCTTCTACGTAGTCACAAAAATAATAATAATAAAAAAATACAATATACAACAAATTATTCCCACTTTCAGTATCTTATTTTTTGACAGCAAAACACCCAAACCAAACACACAAATCATGAAATACTATCATTAACATCTAATCATTTACTAATAAAATAAATCTTGGTAAAAATGTATTTCAGAATAAAAAACCATTACTGGAGGGAGACGAAGAGACGTCCATCAAAAGATATTGATGGATTCTTCTTAAGCAATTCCATTGACCTGCCACATCATTATAAGGTGATTTTTTACTGATACATGCACAGGTAGTTATTGCAAAACGTTTATCGATATTATATAGTGTGTATAATCATATGTATACATGAATATGTGAATAACTATATATCTATCTATCTATCTATCTATATATGTAGATATATATATATATATATATATATATATATATATATATATACACATACATACATATACTGTATATGTGTATTCTCTACAATACGATAATAGGAATGACATTTTATTCTATTTCGAGTACTTTTAATTTTGATATCCACTCAGAGATTTGAAATTCTTAAGTAAATTGAGGCCTGAATCCCCCCTACCAATATATACAAGTATATATATATATACATAAATATATATATATATATACATATATATGTATATATATATATATATATATGTAAATATAAATATATGTATACATATATATATGTATATATATATATATGTATGTATATGTATACATACATATAAATATATATATATATATATATATATATATATATATATACACACACATAGGATCATTTCTATGGCAAACTGGTTACTGCATTCTATAAAAGAAAAGTATTTAATGAGATGGTCCTAACAGTATTAACTTATGCATCAGAAACTTGGAGCTTACTAAAACCTTAAAACGTAAGCTAGTAACAACTCAAAGAGCTATAGAAAGAATACTGATAGGAATAATAATACTAAGAGGTAGAAAAAGAGCAACATAGATACGAAAGCAAACTAAGTAGAAGATATTCAAACATGTAAGAAAAAAAAATGGACATGTGCATAATATATAATGAGAATTGCATAATATATGGACATTAAGCAAAACAGGATGCGTCCACAGAAATTGCAAAATAAACAGGGGAAGAAAGAGAAGACGATAGATAGAAGAGCTAAGAAAATTTGTGGGTGTGGACTGGCAAAGAAACACCACAAACAGAGGAAAGTGGAAAGACATGTCTGAGGCCTTTGTTCTGCAGTGGACTAGTAGTGGTTGATGATGATTATGATAATAATGATATATATTCTGGATCCAGAGAGAATAAAACGGAATTAATTTCCCTACATTTAAACCTTTACTTAATGCTAAGATAAACAAACATTAAGTAATATCATCTCATGTTGATTTTCCTTTTGACAAAATTTACTACAATAATTGTTAACTCTCTCTCTCTCTCTCTCTCTCTCTCTCTCTCTCTCTCTCTCTCTCTCTCTCTCTCTCGTCACATACATTTGAAACTTGAATGAATACTAAGAAGTTGAACAAACAATAAGTAATATCTCATATTGTTTTTCCTTTTGCACAAAATTTACTACAATAATTGTTAACTCTCTCTCTCTCTCTCTCTCTCTCTCTCTCTCTCTCTCTCTCTCTCTCTCTCTCTCTCTCTCTCTCAAGCCGCATACGCTTGAGACTTGACTAAATGCTAAGAAGTTAAACAAACAATAAGTAATATCTTATGATGATTTTCCTTTTGCACAAAATTTACAATAAATAACAATTGTTAATATCTCTCTCTCTCTCTCTCTCTCTCTCTCTCTCTCTCTCTCTCTCTCTCTCTCTCTCTCAAATCGCATTTCCTCTTGGTATTTTCACTTGGCCTGTTGCATCGACAGTGCCTGGGTGCCGAATCATGCTGACTCACAAGGTAATGGCTGAATCAGCCCACAGTATTATTATCATCTGCGCTCCAGTCTCTGTGGCCTTCCCCAGCCAGCAAGAAACTCTCTCTCTCTCTCTCTCTCTCTCTCTCTCTCTCTCTCTCTCTCTCTCTCTCTCTCTCTCTCTCTCTCTCTCTCTCTCATGCAATGTATCTGAACATTTAGACGCACAGGCTAACACAGTCACACACACACACATTATCTATATGCAGTATTTATATATGTGTGTATGTATATATATATATATATATATATATATATATAAATATATATATATATACATAAATATATTTATATAAATATATATATATATATATATATATATATATATATATATATACATATAATCATTATTACTTGCTAAGCTACGACCCTAGTTGGAAAAGCAGGATGCTATAAGCCCAGGGGCCCCAACAGGGAAAATAGCTCAGAGAGGAAAGGAAACAAGGAAAAATAAAATGTTTTAAGAACAGTAACATTAATATATATATATATATATATATATATATATATATATATATATATATATATATATATATATATATATATATATATATATATAAGGTATATGTGTATGTGCATGAATTTTATAAATACGAACAACTGATTTAAATACTGGACTTCCTATCAAAAAAAAAATAAAAAAAATAAAATAAATAAATTGAGTAAAAACAGACCATTCATAAACATTAGAAACAACTTTTGTAATCACCAGATCCATTTTCTTTAGTGTCTTCCATCTTTTTATTATTCTTGCCACGCCTATACCTGTTGAATTCTTCACTTGACTCTTTGCTGTTGTTGTAACCTTCCACAGAGTTTCTCCGTCTTCTCTTCCCCCCGCACCCCCCCCCCCCTTAAACACTTCCCCCGCATTCTACCCCCCAATCACCAACTCCCACCCCCACCCCTAACTCTTCAAGGGATCTCTCTTTTTCTACTACGTAATATCTCTCTCTCTCTCTCTCTCTCTCTCTCTCTCTCTCTCTCTCTCTCTCTCTCTCTCTCTCTCTCTCTCTCTCTCTCCGTTTAGTTTTGTATTTTGATTTGTTTGTTTGTATATATGAAAATGTATGCCTTTTTAAACTTGAATGCTTTTACATCAGCCGCAAATAGATAACACATTAATTGTCAGTAATATGTTGAAAACATCCCTGTTATACATACTAACACACACACACACACACACACACACACACACATATATATATATATATATATATATATATATATATATATATATATATAATGAATAATATTTGATGAATAGACAATGTCTTAGTGGCTTCCAAACATTGAAGATAGTTTCTCTTCGGACATTATTATTATTATTATTATTATTATTATTATTATTATTATTAGCTAAGCTACAACCCTAGTTGGAAAAGCCGGATGCTATAAGCCCAGAGGCCCCAACAGGGAAAATACCCCAGTAAGGAAAGGAAAAAAGGAAGATAGAATAATCTATCAAGAGTAACAAAATTAAAATAAATATATTCTATCTAAACTATGAAAACTTTAACAAAACAAGAGGAAGAGAAATAAGATAGAATAGTAGAATAGTATGCTCGAGTGTACCCTCAAGCAAGATATATATATATATATATATATATATATATATATATATATATATATATATGTGTGTGTGTGTGTGTGTGTGTGTGTGTGTGTGTGTGTGTGTGTGTGTGTGTGTGTGTGTATAAATGTAAATACATATACTTATATACCATATGAGAGAATTAAAACTTTGGAACAGGATGTACAGAACTCAAGACAGAAAACATGTCTTACTGCCGACTAAGACGATTATTTGTGTGGTCTCTGTTATATTCAGTAAAACTTGAAATCAGACATCTTCTTTGGGATTAAAAATCTTTTGACGTTACAATAAACATGAAACTGGAGGTAACTGGTACCAACTTAGTTCCGGGTCATACAGAAATCCAAACATCAACTACTGTTGTTTTTCAAGTTTTATTCAGAAAAAAATATATTATTATTATTATTATTATTATTATTATTAGCTAAGCTATAACCTTTGTTGGAAAAGCAAGATGCTATAAGCCCAAGAGCTCCAACAGGGAAAAATAGCCTAGTGAGGAAAGGAAATAAGGAAATAAATAAACTATCTGAGAAATAATGAACAATTAAAATAAAATATTTCAAAATATTTCATATATAAACGATAAAAAAAACTTATGTCACATTGTTTAGCATAAAAACATTTGCTGCAAGTTACTTTTGAAGTCATAAACTTCCGTATCTAACTTTATTAATAGCATCTTTTCTTTATGCCAACTTGAAATAGCAGATTGACTTACATCCTCAAAATCTCAATAAAGATATCAAGTGTTTATTTTCCAGATGGAAATACCAGACAAGGTGCGATAAAGATTTTGATTGGCAGGGGCAGCTGCAATGTAACTATCCAAAGGAAAATGACGAAACAATAGACCTGAAGACGGTGGCGTTATTAAAGGAAGCAGCAGCTGTAGGGGCATCTCGTATGGGAGGAAAGATACACCTGCAGGTTTTCTCGAAATGTTTTTTTTTTTCCAGACACGTGCGCAAGCACACAAAGAAAATATCATTGAGACTTAGACCTCTCTGACTCCTTAACACTCACCTACCGCTCAAAAGGGTATAAAGCTAATGTGAAACATCTATTTCTATCTATTTACCAAAGCACTTCCACCCAATTTTTGGGGGTAGATGACATAAAAAAAAAGAACAAAAGGAGACTTTTCTAATCTTCGCTCCTCCCAGCCTGACGAGGTATTCAGCCGAGTTTGGTTGATACTGCTATAGTGCCACATCCATCCCTCCCCCGTTATCCGTCATAAATAAAGCTTCATATACTGAATCTCCCACTCCAGTTACCCCAGCGGTCACCAAGGCGACCGGAGGAAGCAACAGGGCCTACGAGAACTGCGTCATAATCGCTCGCTATTCATTCCTATTTCTAGCACGCTCTTTTGCCTCTCTCACGTCTACTTTCCCATCACCTAGAGCTTTCTTCACTCCATCCATCCACCCAAACCTTAAATACCACCGTACTGAACTTTAGAACTCAGCATTTCTCAGTTTATATTTGATAACTAAGTACCACTTTGGCTTGGATATACCTGTAGAGTTCCAATCTCTATATCTCTGCCTCTATAAGCATGATGTCGTTTGTAAACAGATATAACAAGTTTCCTACTGGAGGAAATAGTTGCATAAACACACATTCGTTATCTCAAACTTGTGATGTTACAAAATGCTGGCATAGGCGGTAAATAGTAAAAGAAAATTTTAAGGTATTATAATTGAAACTGACAAAAACCTTATGCATTCTTTTACATTTAACAGCTGATACATACAAAATCCATTGGGATCAAATACGCCAATCACATTTCCTACGCCTTTCAACGAAAAATCATTCCAGTTGTTCGAACTCATATTTTCAACGCAGAATTTATCCACGTTTGTTAAAAAAAAAAAAAAAAAAAAAAATCTTTCCCTCAGAGCTATATCAAATATTTCAGTAACTCTTCGATTCTTTTTTATGAAGGGTTGAAAAATTTATAAATGTATTTCATACCCATAAAAAAATGCTCAAAATTTTATGGCTTTTAAAAGATCATAATGTTATTTTCATGTGATAAAATTTATCACATTTGATATCATTTTGAAAACTTTCACGACATTCATGACGGTAATTCTAAACTCCAAAAACTAGTTTCATAAATTTATAAATGTATTTCAAAGCCATCAAATAATTAGAAAATCGGTCAAAATTTAATGGCTTTTTAAAAATCTTATTTTCATCTGATAAATATCGTTTTGAAAAGTTACCTGACATTCTTAAAGATTATCCGAAATTCCAAAAACTCATTTTAGTTGCATGAAATACACCTCATACGTCAGTTTCATGTACATTCCTTAACTATCTTCCTTCGTTGGTTTCACATTTTCATTATAAGCAGCCCACCTAAGCCTTTGATGCCATCAATTCATCGAATTGTTAATTTCTCTCTCTCTCTCTCTCTCTCTCTCTCTCTCTCTCTCTCTCTCTCTCTCTCTCTCTCTCTCTCTCTCTCTCTCTGTTTTTTAAAGTTTTTATAGTTTATATATGAAATATTTATTTTAATGTTGTTACTCTTCCTAAAATATTCTATATTGATTATTAATTACGTTTCTTGCAGTTTCTTTTATTTCTTTTCTTCACTGGGCGGTTTACCCTGTTGGAGCCCTCGGTCTTATAACATCCTGCTTTTTCAACTAGGGTTGTAGCTTAGCAAGTAATAATAATAATAATAATAATAATAATAATAATAATAATAATATACACACAACTCTTGTCTCTTGTTAGATTTCATTAGTCAAATATTCAAGGTAGATTACTTTTCACGATGAAACATTTTCTAACTTGCATTTCATGAATAATTCACTAATTTACATTTTACGAGGAATATTTCGCTCATTCACATTTCAAGATCATCAATCTCTGTTACATTTCTCAGAGTTATTCTATCCTATACATGGCCGGGCGGTAAATTCTTAGACCTTTGACCTCTGAGTGTGTCCTTGACCTTGGCTCAAATCGTCAG
The DNA here is from genome assembly GCF_036898095.1 of Palaemon carinicauda. Taxonomy (NCBI): domain Eukaryota; kingdom Metazoa; phylum Arthropoda; class Malacostraca; order Decapoda; family Palaemonidae; genus Palaemon; species Palaemon carinicauda. The sequence goes on along the minus strand of NC_090768.1, from coordinate 37,699,922 downwards.
ACCGACTATTTATTAAAAGAGGTGTCAGTGAATAAGGGCTATATTGATTTATAATATAATTCAACTATATTTTCACTGTGCATTGCTCAGTATAATCAAACTGCATAAACGTTAGTTTTGCGTTTCTAGGTACACACCAGAGAGAGAGAGAGAGAGAGAGAGAGAGAGAGAGAGAGAGAGAGAGAGAGAGAGACGTATAACAAACAATATGAAGTTTCTAAACGCCATATACTCTTCATAAAGTCGGACTTGCAGGTCTTAGTTATTCAGTATATCATTAAATTTCATAAATACAAATTCTTTTGCCCTTAATTTAAAAAAATTAATAACTGTAACTACCCAAGATATGACTCACAACTACCGATGCCAAGAGTTCTCTTACTTGAGGGTACACTCGGGCACACTATTCTATCTTATTTCTCTTCCTCTTGTTTTGTTAAAGTTTTCATAGTTTATTTAGGAAATATTTATTTTAATGTTGTTACTGTTCTTAAAATATTTTATTTTTCCTTGTTTCCTTTCCTCATTCAGCTATTTTCCCTCTTGGGGTCCCTGGGCTTATAGCATCCTGCTTTTCCAACTAAGGTTGTAGCTTAGCAAGTAATAATAATAATAATAATAATAATAATAATAATAATAATAATAATAATAATAATATTGGAAAAATCGCAATTCTGAATAACTTTTCATGTACATCATTGAATTTCTTGCTAATTAGATTTTCGATAAGAATCTAAAAGGAGTGGTCCTCAGACTGCAAACCTCAGCTGAAGTTGAAAAATCCAATCCTTCTTTTTTCAAGGTCCTTTTTTTTTTAAATAAGGATATTTGGCAAAATTCAATCACGAGACCAACCCAAAGTATTAAAAAAAAAAAAAAAAAAAAATAAATAAATAAATAAATTCATAAAAAGAAGTAATATAGAAATTATGCAATTTTGTGTGTGTGAAAAATTACCTCCACAACGGCCCATATTAATGGTATATCATAGAATATTTATATATATTAGAAAAAAAAATATTAAGATGTATGAGAAGATTTAAGGAAAATAATATAGCAAGAATAGCTAAGCTTAATACGTTTCTGTAATTTACGGACAACCAAATAACCGGTTCTAATAATCTAATAATTCCTGTTAATAACTCAGAAATAATGCGTCGAAATTGAAGAAATTCATATGGAAACTAGAGGGGCACTCAATAGAGCGCAAATCTCCGCCGCGGCAACTTATTTCTCGACCTTTTGCGCCAACTTGACCTTTGACCTTAACATGTATCAATTGGCGCGGATGTTCATACACTCATATATGAATCAATTTTGAAGTCTCTGTGACAACGATGTCCAAACTTATGGCTGATTACGTCAATTGAACAATTTGCTTGACTGAGGCCTTGACCTTTGACCTTGATCTTCCAAAATGTAATCATTTCCAGCTTTTTGCATAACAGTTAATAGCTACAAGTCTCATTACTCTGCGATTAAAATAGTGGCCAGGAAGCTGTTCACAAACACACACACACAACCAATCACACAAAAAGGGGGTAAAACATAACCTTACAACTTCGTTAGCAGAGGTAATAACATGAAGGAAAGCTAATTTTCTATGAATAACCTCTAGGGATTAAAATCAGACAGCATTGAACAAAAATAAAATATAGAGCAATCATTTCATTGGGTTCAAATGCCATTTAGGTCAAGAATTTTCTTTAGCTTTATATAAATGAAGGAACAGCTTGGTAACGGGAGATATTTTTTCGTTGAAACAAAGATTGTAAAACATTGAATTGTATGTTCGTGCGCGCGCGCGCACACACACACACATATATATATATATATATAAATATATATATATATATATATATATATATATATATATATCACACATATCCCATGGCATAAGATTAAAATATTATTATTATCATTACTAGCTAAGCTACCACTTAGTTGGAAAAGCAGTATGCTATGAGCCCAAGGCCTCCAACAGGGAAAAAGAGAAAAAGAGCCCAGAGCCCAGTGAGGAAAGAAAATAAAGAAATAAGTAAACTAAAAGAGAAGTAACGAACATTTATTATAAAATACTTCAAGAACATTAATAAATTTAATAATATCTTTTATATATAAACTACCTGTGTAAAGAGTGTCTTATGTCAGCCTGGTCAACATGTACATGAGCCATCATCCACAGACGCCTTCTAAACAACATTTGCTTATATCGTTTTTTTCCTCTTAACTAAACCTGAACCCACGGAAAAATAAGTAAAAACATGAACGAAGTTTAGCTTTGGAGGAAAAAACTAATCCGGTCATAAAATCATAGTAAAAGGATTTTTTAAATTCCAGGATCGAAGAATATCCTGGTCTTTAAGTTATCTGATACTCTTTACCAATGACATCACTGACAAGAATACAATGATATAAAATCAAGCAATTCACTTCCCCGTGGAGCCGAATTTTACAAACACAAGGAAATGAGAAACAGCCGAACAGTGACGACATATGACATCATAAAGAGTTTAAGAAGGTCCTTGACTCCGCTTAAAATGTCTAGAAATATATGAATGTCATCGACCACGTTGACGCTTCAAAACCCGAATTTGGAAATGGTAAACCCAAGGCCAGTAAGGAATGTAATGACGTTATGAAAAATCTATTTAAAGATAAATCAACATAAACAAAGACCGTAGGTACAACTAGTCACTAAGCGAGAATATTATTATTAAAAGGAGGAGATTTACCAGCCCAATGAGTCAAGCTTGACTCTTTTAGAGCTGGCCCCATGAGGGACCGACAGACAGACAGACGCCGAGATAATACCAAGGTAGACAATATGGCTTACAGAGCGACAGATGTCCTAAGCATATGCTGCATGTTGCAGGCAATGCACTGCATAATGTTGTCGACTGTAAAAGGCAAGTGAAACACCCATCATTCCAGCGAACTCGCTCCCCAAAAAACCTAAAAATGCGACCTCTCTCTCTCTCTCTCTCTCTCTCTCTCTCTCTCTCTCTCTCTCTCTCTCTCTCTCTCTCTCTCTCTCTCTCTCTCTCTCTCTCATTCAAATTACAGAGACGCGGAGCTTTGACGTAATTGGTCTGTGTAAACTCCTGAATATCTGATGCAGACTAGAAAAAAAGACACTACAGGAAGCCGCTTAATTGCAAGTTGAATGTGCTAACTTTGGGATAACGGTTTTAATTTCGTCTTAATCAAAACATGAGTGGTATGTGTGTGTGTGTTTGTGTGTGTTGTGTGATGTGGAGGGGGAAGGGGGGGGTCTTAATAGGTTATGGAAAATAAGTTTGTAAGTAGCAGCGATACATTTCCGAAGCGGTGCAACATTTCCAATAAGACAAACAAATAATGGAATTATAACTACTGGGACAACTGAACCATTACATTTTCCACCTACATAGATTAACGCGTGAAAAATGATGTTACGTTCACCTGGACATTAATATCTTGTCAGTGACGTGTAATCATAATGAACAAAATAAGCATAATAATAATACCATTATGTAAAAAAGTAAACATGGGATGGTAAGAATTATAAAAGACTGATTGACAGGCTGATATGAGATTCCTTTGTATCATGGCCTCACAACGTTACTGGCACCATAGAATTATCATTATTATTATTACACACCCTAAATTTCAAATCTAATTAGACAAACTAAATTCTACAAGCCCTAGGGCCCAAAATAAAGCAGCCAGCCCAGTACAGAAAAGGAAAATGGTAAATATAAACTAAACTAAAAAATAGAAATAACAAAATTACAACAATAACAACAAAGGGCATATAAGCAGGGAGAAGGGCAGTAGCGAAAGATTGGGAATTAACATCAAAGAGGAAAATAAGAAAAGAAAACTATCAGGCCTCCTTGGCCCTTCTATTAATCCTGTCCTAAACATCGTCTGTCAGAGACAAGAGGAAGAGCAAATGGACAGAAAAGTGTGCTTCCCTTTATGGGGGGCTATGACTGTCTAAGAGCCCCGGTA
>NC_090768.1:37643426-37685926 GCF_036898095.1 Palaemon carinicauda | reverse complement strand
CTGCGTAAATAGCCTTTTTATAGATGATCTGCAAGATCATCAAATTGAACCATTATACTATTCATAATACCTCTAGTCTGTATAAGAGAAAACATCAGATGAGTGATATTAACAACTATAGTCAATTCTTTTTAGTGAGGCAGATTTGCACCGATTCGCAGGGGTGCCCTTTTAGCTCGGAAAAGTTTCCTGATCGCTGATTGGTTGGATAAGATAATTCTAACCAATCAGATAGCAGGAAAATTTCCGGGCTAAAAGGGTACCGCTGCGAGTCAGTGCAAATGAACCTCATTAAAAAAAATGTAGTATAGTGTAGCCCAGCCATAAAAAATGACGGCGTAATATTTAGATAGATATGCACGCACACGCATATCATTTGAAAGTTTATCCAATAGTTTTCCATAAATCAAAAGAAATAAAATTTCCTCTTTCATGAAAATGCGTATAAAATTAGAGGGGCGAAGCTTCCGCCGCTACGACTTACTTCTCTATCTTTTGCTCGACCGTGACCTTGACCTTTGAACTTGATATTCTGAAATTTAATCATTTCCAGCTTTTTACATAACAGATAATCCCTGCAAGCTTTATTACGATTAAAATTGTGGTCAGGAAGCCGTTCACAAACAAACACAAACAAACAGAGGGTAAAACATAACTTCCTTCCAACTTCGTTGACGGAGGTAAATAAGACGTTCGTAATTAGGCATTCAACATCTTCCGAAATATCATCCTATTCAACAACTAATAGGAAAAACGTTTATTCGAATTGCAATACATACCAGACAGCTAATAAACTAAAGGCAGGTTTTCATAAGCAAATCAAGGGGTTTCTGCTAATCTAAATCTTCTATTTGTCTATATATATTCGCCAATACGACTCAGCTGCGCCATCAATGAGATCATTCACAACTCATCTATACTGCAATTCAATAAACACATTCGTACTCGATCTGTTACTCTTTAGCAACAAATACCGATTTTGAGTACCGGTATTCATAAATCATGTTCTTAGACTCTTTTCCAAATGTTTATACCAAATGAAAATCAGTTATTTGTGATTAAATCTATACCCAAACTTCAATAAATGTAAATATTTAACCAAAGAATTATTAAACTATATATTCGGATTTTGATTTATATCGATTTCGAATTAGATTTTTGTAAAATACTGCGGAAATTCATAACTTTATCTTTGTAATAAAATAATTACGCAAATAAAGCATATTAATACAATTTAATTGTATTTTTTTACAATAAAAAAGAAAATATTCGAAAATACCTACGCCTTTTTTTTATTTTTCGTTTTTTTTTCGCGTGTCAAAATCCAAGCAATATGTACCCTGTTCCCTAGAACTGAAGTTCATGGCTGCTAACCCTCCCGATGAATTTCCCATTGCAAACCGACCTAAAACGATTCTATTATACATCAATGAAACGGGGAGGGAAGGAAAGGGACCTCTGCAAAAATCACCCCCATGAAATAATTTCCCATTAAACAATTTCCTGAAAAGGGTCCTACACACGAGAGGGGTCTAAGTTGCATTTTAAAACATTACCTCGAAACACTCTACTGCCCACCCCATCTCTCAAAACCAGTGCCTCTGTAAGATTCATAAAATGCGGCCCGAAAACCAGCCAGGTCATTGATACATCCCCCGATCCCATTTACTTTGGCAGAAAAGGAGGAATGTAAGCGACACCAATTATCTGAATGGCCGTTTTCATTGAATGGGTTCACCTGCCTCTTGCTCTTTGCCCCTCCCGATCACCCTAGGGGTCCTCTCTCTCTCTCTCTCTCTCTCTCTCTCTCTCTCTCTCTCTCTCCTCTCTCTCTCTCTCTCTCTCTCTTTCCTGTTCACCACTCTCTCCCTAATTCATACCCTAACCCAGCAATCACAACATGGGGGAGACGGGAGAGGTCCACCCCTCTCTGCTCAGAGGAATCAGCTGATAATTCTCCGAATGTATGAAAGTCAAGGCCGTGAAGAGGAGGAGGAGGAGGAGGGGACAGAAGGTATTTCACAATAATTAATAAGCTTACTGAATCTTTCCCGAGGTGGAGGGAAGTCTACGAGGAGGCAAACGCACGAAGGTGTAGGTACACGTGCCAGGAATCTATAAGAACAGGTGATTTATACGTCCATGTGAAATGACATATTTTTCTTCTCTATTGTGTCTCTTCTTCCTTGTTCTAGTGGTTTCTTTAACGTTCTGGCCTTTTGTCAATAATTCGCTTACATCATCGAGGACTGCCAGGAGAGGGATAGATGGGGGGTGGGGGGGGGGGGCTATGAGCGTGGCCAGGAAGGTGGTTGATGACCGAACGTGGGGAATTCTTGATAGATTATTTACATTCAAGAGAGAGAGAGAGAGAGAGAGAGAGAGAGAGAGAGAGAGACCTATACATCAAAGGTCTTATGCACAGGCATGTTCTTCCCATAGCCTGAGTATCACTGTATAAATCTGCATCTAATCAAGTATTTATTAACATTTTATGAGAGGAACCAAGATGGACGTGTACAGATGCTACTAATGAAATCAGCAAACATTCTCCTTATGTTTTCTTATCATAAACAATAACCTATTATTCTACATATGATTAACCGATAAATTTGACAAATTTTGACAAATTTAACAGATTCTAGTTTACGAATATCCATTTCAGTCTCTTCTTGACGCCAAATTATATCTAATAAATCAATATAATTCAGAAATAATTCTCATGTTAATCGAGTAGCAGACGACAATCAATGCATTCGGTCATAAAGGATGTCCAAGGATAAAAACACCTCTTTCGATGTAAAATCAAGAAAGAAAAAAAAAACAGCCGTGGAAAAAGATTACTATCAGGCAAAAACTTTTATGACCGCAGGACCACTGCTTAATCTCACACAGAAATAGCCCTCTCCCTCTCTCACACACACACATACGCTCACGCAGATACACATACACACACGCCGGCGTGTACACAATGAACCCTGAATGCAGCAGCAGCAGAGTCGATCCTCTTGGCGAACCCTACACATCAAGCGACCGACACCTGCAAGACTCAATCATCTGAAAGACTTCCCATGAATCAGCATGGGCTATTAAACGGTTACGCCCCCTTCCTATTAACTCCCCCCCCCACACTCACCCCCGACCCCCACCCTGTATCTCGTACATACTCCAGGACCTTTAACCATCCTTATTCGACGGTGCCTCCCCCCGACACAGGACCCCCTTACCCCGTCTCCTTGTATTCAAGCTCGTCTGTCTCTCTTCATTGAAGGCCCCACGTGTTAATGGGTGTGACGGAGGAAACAGAAGCCTGAACTGACAGGAGGTGTTAGTAAGAAGCGGGATGAGAAGGGGGGGGGGCGGTTGAAGGGAACCAGCAGCGTTACCAAGGAATTGGGGGAGAGGAACGTGTTAAGGCGGATCCCATATCAACAATAATGTTCCCACCCAGGAGGCACGCGACCTTGACCTACAAAAGCTAATCTTATGAATTGGCCAGCAAGGACCGCTATGGGACTCCCGGCCTCTGAGGACCCCGCCCTAGGTGCTCAAGGTCCCCGACGGAGAGCAGCGTCTTCGGATCATCGTCATCATTATTCATGGGATGAGGCGAGCAGCATCCGGATATCCCGATGTAAAAGACTTTAAAATGGGGTTTAAACTACTCCCGCACCTGCTGGGTTTTCATTCACAATTTGCTCCGAGTATAAAAGAGCATAGTGATGCTCATAATGGGCGCCGCGGGGACACGGGACCAACAAACGTCGCACAAGTGTTTGAGTGTTTTTTTATTTTTCCCCTTTTCACAGGTGTGTGAACAGATGTTTTACTTTACGAATGGAAGACTTCTTGCCAACCAATTCTGTAAAGGAGGGAAGGCTACGTGAATTATATAACCATTCTCGTTTCAAGATGATGATTTTATTGACAATTCCAATATTCTGAACGGCTTTTTGATTTTCTGTTTAATTAAAGGAGCACACAGTGTCCTTTTCATTATGTTTAGAAAAACTAACAAACACATTCATTCATATATATATATATATATATATATATATATATATATATATTATATATATATATATATATATATATATACACATATATGTATATATATACATACATAAATCACACAAAAACAATCACATTCCGATTCCACATAATAATCCCAAAAACATTCCTTAACCATAAACAGCAAATAACCAAAAAAAAAGGACCCATCTAAATCTCTGCATGAGCCTAATTTGGAATCTGACCAGATAATTCACAGAGAGAGAGAGAGAGAGAGAGAGAGAGAGAGAGAGAGAGAGAGAGAGAGAGAGAGAGAGAGAGAGAGAGCATTCCTAAGGGCAACATTTGTTCAAGCTGTGCTTACTGAATGGGAGCAATTAACTACGACATAAACAAGATATCCTTTTTTTTTCTTTTATCGATGTGAAACTTAATTAATCAGAGCTCGAGAGTCAAAACATTTATTACCGACCTGCTCTAAGCGATGATAGGGGGAATGGAGGGGATTAGCAGTAAATACAATCATGTGCGTGTGTAGCCTACACTGACAAGAAACGATTTTCATACACTTACACCAGCCACCCGTTGAGATACGACCGCTAGAGAGTTGTGGGGTCTTTTGGTCCATACAGTATATATATATATATATATATATATATATATATATATATATATATATATATATATATATATAGTGTGTATGTGTGTGTGTATTCATGTATATACGTTATGTATATATATATTATATATATATATATATATATATATATATATATATATATATAGTGTGTGTGTGTATGTATTCATGTATATACGTTATGTGTGTATAATATATATATATATATATATATATATATATATATATATATATATAATATATATATATATATATATCGAAAATAAATTTAAAGACTTACCAAATTAAAAAAATAAAGAATGAACACAAAATTACTCGATAGAAGACAACGATAAATTTAGATGAATAAAAAACTATGTAATATCTGTTTGAACATGGCGAGCGCAGAATAATAATGGGAGTATTGACGAAACTGGTTAGTTGCCTGGATCAAAGAGCAGTCATTTTTTTTTTACTTTTATGGCAGCAGCTTTACAAATAAACAAACAGCATTTTTTTTATTTCTTTGTGAATTCATCATATTTATAAACATTCCTAGAAATTCATGACAAAATACAATGAGTCAACGAGGCCAAATGTCATTAATGATACATAAAGCATCTTATAATAATAATAATAATAATAATAATAATAATAATAATAATAATAATAATAATAATAATAATAATAATAATAATAATGCTGAGTAAAATTCTTAAAGGTTGAACAAACAATTAATCGTATCTCTCGACCTTGTAAGTCTTGTAGGTCTAAACGAAGCTTGTGTACTACATAAAGGAGTTATGGAATGAATGAACATTCTTCTTTGGAACACTTTCCGGTAACAAAAAAAAAACAAAAAACAAAAACAAATGGTGGTCGTTTGTTTCATTCAACCTTGGGCCCACTTCAATACTGGGATAGTCTAGAAAATTGCTCTTATCTCGGCCAACTGACATTAATGACGACAGACTTTTTTGTTGCCATTATTTATTGGTTTAAATTTTAGGTTTACGGGTCGTTTATAAATGGCAGAGGCAAGGGACAGTGTTAATGCCCTATACACTGATTATATATATCATACAATCAGCGCCCAAGCCCCTCTCTATCAAGATAGGACCAGAGTGGGCCAGGCAATGGACCGAAAGACTTTTTTGTTGCAATTATTTATAGGTTAAAATTTTAGGTTTACAGGTCGTTTATAAATGGCAGAGACAAGGGACAGTGGCAATGCCCTACACACGGATCATCTATATCATCATACAATCAGCGCCCAAGCCCGCTCTCAATGAAGCTAGGACCAGGGTGGACCAGGCAATGGACCGACATAGCCTACTTTTTTTTTTTTTGCCAGTATTTATAGGTTCAAATTTTAAGTTTACAGGTCGTTTATGAATGGCAGAGGCAAGGGACAGTGACAATGCCCTACACACTGATCATATATATCATACAATCAGCGCCCAAGCACCGTCTCAAACAAGCTAGGACCAGGGTGGGCTAGGCAATGGCTGCTGATAACTCAGCAGGTAGACTTGTAAGTTCCCCTAAAACCACCATCCCTAGCTCACAAGGATGGTGAGGTTGCAGACACTACTAAAAACTATCGAGCTTAAGGGGGTCTCGAACCCCAGTCCAACAGATTGATAGGCAGGGACGTCGTATCCAATAGGGTACCACAACGAGAATTAATTTACTGAGAACTTATGGTTCAACATAACATTGTTTGAAAACTGAGAAATCAGTAACTGTACATACAGCTATTGATTCAAGGCAGAAACGAACGGTATCCATAACTCAGCACTGGATAACATTTATTGAATTTGCGAATTTGAGTATTAGGGCTAAGTCCTGTGGTCTGGGAGGCCATTCATCTCCATCTAATTCTCTACCTTCCCCTCCATCTTCCCCCTCCCTAACACGTTTCTCCTAGTTTACCTCCCTCTGACCCCACCATCCATCTCGGCTGTGACACTCATATTCTCACCAGACGCCAGGTAAGCCAAAGGCTTGTCAGTTGTAAACTGAAACGGAGATAAAGGAGAAGATTAAACAGTGAGTGCAACTATGGGGTCCACTACAGTGCAACGCATGAGAATCTATGCATTGGTAATGCCTAAGTTTGCCAGGTAGTTGGTTGGCAAGGGCACCAGCCACCCGTTGAGATACTACTGCTGGAGAGTTATGGGGTCCTTTGACTGGCCAGACAGTACTACACTGGATCCTTCTGTCTGGTTACGGTTCATTTTCCCTTTGCCTACACATACACCGAATAGTCTGGCCTATTCTTTACAAATTCTCCTCTAACCTCATACACCTTACTACATTGAGATTACCAAGCTATTCTTCTGCACCCAAGGGGTTAACTACTGCACTTGTAAATGTTCTGTAGCTACTTTTCTCTTGGGAAGGTAGAAGAGATTTCAGCTATGGTAAGCATCTCTTCTAGGAGAAGAACACTCCAAAAGCAAACCATTGTTCTCTAGTCTTGGGTAGTGTGATAGCCTCTGCATCATGGCCTTCCACTGTCTTGGGTTAGAGTTCTCTTGCTTGAGGGTACACTGGGGCACACTAGTCTATCTCATTTTTCTTCCTCTTGATTTGTTAAAGTTTTTATAGTTTATATAGGAAATATTTATTTCAATGTCGTCACTGTAAATATTTTATTTTTCCTTGTTTCCTTTCCTCATTGGGGTATTTTCCCTGTTGGGGCCCCTTGGCTTATTGCATCCTACTTTTCCAACAAGGGTTGTAGCTTAGCAAGTAATAATAATAATAATAATAATAATAATAATAATAATAATAATAATAATAATAATAATAATCCCTCCTCTTAGCTAGAAGTACAGGCACCAATATACTTCATGCAAGACAGAAACCAGTGCTGCTCTCCATGTGAGAAAGTGCAAACAATGACTAGAGAAATAACATTATAGCCCTGAAAGAGCAAATAAAGCCGGACAATGTTTGCCAAGAAGGCTAACGGTTCGGGACATCAAAACAAACTTTACAAAACCAAAAGGAGAATCAATTGATAGAATGAATAATGAAAAGTTTTTTTTTCCCTTTAATGGCGAATAATTTCAATTAATTAATTCAATGTTGATTGCATTGAAAAAAATAATAAAAGACACTTTTCATGATCGAAGGATTACTAAATTTGACAAATAAAACGTTTAACTACTCCTATTGCCCTGATCATCGTCTGGAGTCCAGACTTCTCCTTCAGTGATAAAACCATAATCAAATATCTCCAAAAGATATATATATATATATATATATATATATATATATATATATATATATATATATATTGTTTTCAAAATATTTCAATTGCTCATTATTTCTTATATATACCGTTTATTTATTTCATCTATTTCCTTTTTCACAGGGCTATTTTTCCCTTCCCTGTAGGAGCCCTTGGGCTTATAACGTCTTGCTTTTCCAACTAGGGTTGTAGCTTAGCTAGTAATAATAATAATAATAATAATAATAATAATAATAATAATAATATACGTATATATATATATATATATATATATTATATATATATATATATGTAATATACATAATGTGTGTGTGTGTATATATATATAATTATCATCTCCTCCTATGCCTATTGACGCAAAGGGCTTCGGTTAGATTTCGCCAGTCGTACCTGTTCATCCCACAGTGCCAGTTCTGTTTACAAAAAGTGGCCCATTAGGCACTCTAGTAGCTATATATATGTATATATATATATATATATATATATATATATATATATATATACATATATACATATATATATATATATATATATATATATATATGTGCATATATATATAGATATATATATATATATATATATATATATATATATATATATATATATATATATATATATATATATATGTACATTTACTTACTATGAAAAGAATAAAAAACTTATTCGAAAAAAAGAAAAGAAGATTATGCAGGAAATCATCGTTCAGGGAAGCATTTACCGAGCATTTCCCATATATTTTTTTGGAAAGACTCAGGAGCTCAAAAAAATAAGACCCAGCCATCAGATTATTTTCGGAGCAAACTTGGCATGATTATTGAATGGTTTTTAAACTACGCATTCTCTCTCTCTCTCTCTCTCTCTCTCTCTCTCTCTCTCTCTCTCTCTCTCTCTCTCTCTCTCTCTCTCTCTCTCTCTCTAAGTCAGTGCATGCTCTTATTTCCTATTTTTTTTTATTCCCAAGATTATTTACGTGATCTGGGGTTACGGTAATAACAATGCATATACTATTTCTCTCTCTCTCTCTCTCTCTCTCTCTCTCTCTCTCTCTCTCTCTCTCTCTCTCTCTCCTCTCTCTCTCTCTCTCTCTATATATATATATATATATATATATATATATATATATATATATATAAATCAGTGCATGCTCTTAATTCCTATTTGTTTTTTATTCACAAGATTATTTACGTGATCTGGGGTTACGGTCATGACAATTCATCTAATAGTTTTCTCTCTCTCTCTCTCTCTCTCTCTCTCTCTCTCTCTCTCTCTCTCTCTCTCTCTCTCTCTCTCTCTCTCTCGTTTCACTGAGTGTACTGATAGGCTTTAAATCGATGATTTTCAAACAAAAGAAATGTAATGAAAATTAGTAGTAATTACTATTCAATAGGAAATACTATGTCAATTATTAATATTATTTTTTTTTTTGTGCTGAAGAATGGGGACAGATACCTAGCTAACCATGACAGGGAATAGTTTACTAAATTAATTATTAAAAGTAAGGCAAAGTGTGGGTGTTCTTGTTTCAATCTTAATATTAACTCTTATAATTATAATATTACAATATATTTACATAGTAATTGGTACTTATTATGTTTTCTACTATATAATTTCTTATTAGTAAGTTGTTTGAGGTTCACCACGAAGAGCATACGAAGATACTCCTCTCCACCACCTGTGAGATGTGTTGTTTGGGTAGTTTTTCTCTTCTTCCATTTTTTTAGTTAATTCTCCACACACATATAAATATATATATATATATATATATATATATATATATATATATATATATATATATATATATATATATATATATATATATATACACACACACACATATATATATATTATATATATTTATATATATATATAAATATATATTGTAACTTAATATTCTTTGTTTTCCAGGATTTCACGTAATGTTGCATTACTTTAATTCTTTGCAGGGTTGAATCCATTCGAGTTACAGTTATCTAATAATTGTGTTATTTTTCTTTATATTTTGATTTCTGGTATTCTTAGCTACTGGCACAGTACGTTTTGATGCTGAAGTTAATCCCTGTGAATTTTCCAAACATGTAGAATTGTAGAAATCTGGGTGGCTTCACATTGAAATTTGTACTTCTTCTCTTAATTGATACAGGGTTTCTTTCAAATTTCTTGTAAGTCTGAGGGAGGAGTTAGTGAGTTTGAGCCAGAGTCAAGTTCATTTTTGAGTGGGTAAAGTCTTTATCTGATGAGTCTTCTTCTGAACTTTCTACTCTGCTTCTTCAAATTGTGAGGAATCCTGCATATCTTCTTGTATATCCTGGGTTATTTGAAATTCCTCTGGTCCGCTTCTACGTTTTTCTTTTTTCTTTTTCATCCTCATGATCTTGCTATCTTGTTTATTGTTTCTTCAGAGAAATGTTTTTTTTGTCTTATTTTTTTTCTTCTTTATGATGCTTATAATCACAAAGAAATGTACTGTTGGTAAATTGTTTCATGCTAATATACTGTTTATAAAATATTTTTTGACTCGGCTTCAGTTATATTGCTATATTTATTATTGTGACGGGTCAAGAGTAGGTTGTGAGTCAAAGGCGAGATGAATGCAACCGAGTCTTGGCCCGTCACATTGGTGACCCCGGAGTGACCCGAACACCCAGCTTTCTGATATGGAGTCAGATTGCAATTCTTGTTTCTACTTATATAAAAATTATATTGTTTAGGATGTCATTTGCACTATGGCAATTCCATACATTGGTAGCTGTTACTTTGGAATAACTTATATAGTTATTTGTTGTGGATGTTGCATATCTGTTCACTTTTATTTCTCGCATTTTCTTTTATATTAGGTCCTTTCTCACTGGTCGCTTGGTTTTTAAAATTCTATGTCATTGATTGCATATAACACATTTCTTTATGTTTTCCTGACATTGTCTACGATTATGATCATATGATGAGGTTTCAATAACCATTTTGAAGCTTTTATCTGTTAAAAATTCCTCATACAAATCATAAGAATAGCATTTAAAGCAAAATGACAATTTCAAAAATATATTCTATTCAATATATTGCTTTGGGATGTATTGGTAGACTAAGAAAAGGCCTCCTCTCATGGCTCTCTTTGTCATCTTTCATTTTTTATATGATATAATTAAATTGAGCATAAGAAAATACAAGTGTACATCTCCCTTGGTGGTTAGAATGAAGTTCCATTGTTTCACGGTCTTAAACTCTTGTTCCGGATAAGCTAAGCAAATACTAAGTGATATATTAACAAAAACATTTGTGATTTTGTTATGAAAAAACCGTAAGAGGTCAATAACTTGCAAAGCTAACTTCCATTGTAAAGAATGTCCATATGTTTATAAAAGGATACAACGGAATTAAGAGAGTAACAAAAACGACATAGGAATAAATAAAAAATAAAAAATATAGACAAAATAACCATATGCATCAATAAAAAATATAAATCAATGGTGATCGAAACTGTTCATCTGAAACATTCATAAATTATACACGGCGTTTAACAAACTAAAAGGAAAACCAGGTTCTCGTCAAAGTATAAAGCGATCTTCCTGCTAACCAACAAAATACATAAGGTTATAGACCCTACTGGTCACGTTCACCAGATCTATAAGAAGAAAATCTCCCTCTCAGGTTTCGAACTTGAGATCACAGGCTTAGCAGTTACCTGCATTAGCAGCAGCAGCAGCAGCAGCAGCAGCAGTAGTAGTAGTAGTAGTAGTAGTAGTAGTAGTAGTAGTAGTAGTAGTAGTGTTGAATCACTAATCCTGAAAACCCCAGGTCGAGTCTTGGCCTAGGGGAGTTTTTTTTAATATTCTCTATTTTAATTCAAGGTTTTCAATAGAGGAAAACTTTTAAAAACATTGAATCAAAGAAATGAAAATTCATTTCCCAAGGCCACAAACTCATGATAATTTCTTTCATTATTCCGTATTTAAATTCGATGTTTTCAATAGAGAGAGAGAGAGAGAGAGAGAGAGAGAGAGAGAGAGAGAGAGAGAGAGAGAGAGAGAGAGAGAGAGAGAGAGAGAGAGAAAACGAAGAATTGAAAATTTATTTTCCAAGGTCACAAACTCAGGATAATTTTTTTCATTAATCCGTATTTAAATTCAATGTTTTCAATAAAAAAAAATTCTGAAAAAAAATCAAAGAAATGACAATTCATTTCCCAAGCCCTCAAACTCTTCAATATTCCACCACAAGAAATCTGTCTGCAGCGTCACCTGTCATTCTACGCCCGTGAACATAACAGACCAAATACATTAAATTTCGGGGCCAAGCTTCCTCCCAATTAATCATCGCTAATCGCCGTATATCAATAGACAGCCGGACCATTTATGAGCTGTTTGTCAGCTTCTACAGACTTCCACTTATCTGCGTTGATTAACGTCTCTCAAACCGACAATTAGCATCTGTCACCTTTGGCATTACATTAACAAGTGCGCACGATGATAATGTAATCGTTCGAAGGAGGCTTTTGATCACCGGAGTCTGTTCCTAATTACTATTCATGGGTTATTTGATACGGTGGTCACCACGGTTTATACATAATTGAGAGGTTCGAGTTTTATATTGAGGTTCCCCTTTTATCTTGAGGATCAACTTGTATTTTGAGGTTCAAATTTATCTTGAAGTACAACGTTCATCTTGAAGTTCACCTTGTATTCGGGGTTCAAATTTATTTTGAGTTTAAAACGTTTATCTTGGGGTTTAACTTTTATATTGATGATCAAATTTTATCTTGAAGTTCACCTTTCATATTGAAGATCAACTTTACCTTGATAAAATTTTATCTTGAGGTTCAACTTTCATCTTGAGGATCCATTTTAATCTTGAGGAGGTTGAACTTTTATCTCGACTCTCAACGTTCATCTTGAGTTTCAACTTTTATCAAGAGCAGGTTCAACTCTCATCTTGAAGAACAACTTTCATTTCTTCTCATAAGTGAACATTTTATTTAATAGAAGCTTGCTTTGCAAGTCATTGACCTTTCAGGATTATATCGATTGCAATGTAATTTTCCAGTAAAATAATATTTCACGAGGATCTAGAACAAGTAGCAAATGTGTTTCAATGACCTCTCATTAAAGTCGTTGCATTTAATTATTCTAATGATATACCGCTGGAAACTCAAGTTCAAGAGGATCATAATGATGTGCTAATGAACTTTGGTGTAGTGCTATACACTTAGAGGTGCTCGGTACTGGGGCAAAGGTAATTCAGAGAGAACAAAGGAAGGAAAAAGGAAAGGTAAGAGTGAATATGATATAGTTTCGATTATACTTCTATAGAATTCATTTTATTGCTCATTTATGCAAAGAAATCCACAAAAGTTGGTAAGGTACTTAAAATAAAAACTAGTGAATAACATGAATAAAATTTAGTGAGAACGTTGTTTTCCTATTGCAGTAATTACACGATATGTATACACACACACACACACACATATATATATATAATATATATGTGTGTGTGTGTGTGACCAATAACATACGGTATAGATTAAAATATACGCAAATTAAAAAATAAGTATGAAATTCAAGTACACTTTACAGACTGTTTTTATATAGCCTTGTAAAATAAATACAACATATTTCGTTTGTGTCTATATTCGATTAATTTCCTTTGAATCTTAATTATTCACTTATTGCTATAAAGTATAAGGCGATTTCATGCACACGGTATAAGGTGTCAGTGGGCAAGCATAACACCAGAATAATATTTAATCACATGTACTGTGCAATTATGCATACTCATGAACAGAATACCAACATGCACATGCATTTAAAAACGCAAACATGTATAAAGCAAATAAACTGGCGCACAAGTATTCTGTGAGTATATGAAGCAAGCAAAACTACAAGCATGTTGTTAATAGTTTATATATGACATGTCTGTTTTGACGTTGTTACTTATTTTAGAATGATTTATTGTTAATTTGTTCTCTTCATTTATTTATTTCCTTATTTCCTTTCCTCACTGGGCTATTTTTCCCTGTTGGAGCCCCTGGGCTTATAGCATCTTGCTTTTCCAACTAGGGTTGTAGCTTGGATAGTAATAATAATAATAATAATAATATGGGATAGCGTGGCATGCGTATGGCGCTGCAGCATTCATGGGTAACAACACTGCCTCTGTGTGGGTGATAGGAGCCTCGTTGTTGGGGTCTGAGGTCTGGAAGGGAAGGGTCGATTCCAGACTTCCAGGGCCAAGTCTCATGGCACCATGATTCGCACCTTTCTGGAGGAGCTGGTGTCGATCGAGGGGATTTCGTCCCTTACTCTTATAGGAGAGTT
The DNA here is from genome assembly GCF_036898095.1 of Palaemon carinicauda. NCBI lineage: Eukaryota > Metazoa > Arthropoda > Malacostraca > Decapoda > Palaemonidae > Palaemon > Palaemon carinicauda. Next base: position 37,671,729 of record NC_090768.1, on the reverse strand, counting down.
TCCAGCGAGAGCGCTCTTGTGCATTTCTATTTATTAACAATCCCTAAATAATCGTTACATAAAAAATTTTCTTAGATACATTATAATTAAGTATCTTTTATTGAAGATCCTAAGACATACGAGAGAGAGAGAGAGAGAGAGAGAGAGAGAGAGAGAGAGAGGAGAGAGAGAGAGATGAGAGAGAGAGAGAGAGAGAGAGAGAGAGAGAATGAACTTGGTAATTCGTCTAACGGCAATTAAGTATGTTTGTTAAGTAGTCAGTCAAAGATTAACCCAGAGAAAACTAATTAAATACAAGTTAATCTCGACCCTGTAATATATCTTTTTGCCTACTATCATTTTTTGTCTTGTAAAACAAAAGCATAAGTGCAAGGTACGAGGCAAATGCATAGCGAATTACTTTAGCTTAAATACGATTTTTAACTTAGAGAATGATGATCTAACGTTATCATGAGCCTCAGATTGGGTTGGAGAGTTAACAGTTAAATATCCACACAGCTTAAACCTTTATCTTATAATCAGGACAAAGATAAACGTATATTATTCGTGTGAATAAATGCAAGCTGGTTACTATTAATTTGACAGACTAATCCATCCTGAATAGTTTTATGAATCCCTCATTTCTTCATAATTAATTTAATTTTAGTATTTGTATATTACAATTCTATTGCATTCTACTGACTTCATTAGTAAAGTTATTTGCAGACCTATAAACAACATATTTTAGCCGAGATAAGGGGTTCAGTAGTATAAGAAGAAGTTTATTAAAATATGCTTTAATAAAGGACGAGGGAAAGACATTATTTAGTTACGCAAGTTATCTAAAAAATAGAGGAACAAACATAAATTTTGCAGATCACGATTCATGTCAAGTGAACAATTTTTCTTTTTATGTATGTCCGTGGTATTTAACACGTATTCTTTCTTGAGGGACAACAATGGTATTAAAAACAAATATGGTATAATAATTGAAGATCCTACAACAGAGTTTTCTTGTAGTAGCAGTAATAGTTAGAGGAGAGAGAGAGAGAGAGAGAGAGAGAGAGAGAGAGAGAGAGAGAGAGAGAGAGAGAGAGAGAATTTGAAATTCGTCTTACGGCAATTAAGTATCTTTTGATAACTAGTCAGTCAAAGATTAACCCAGAGAAAACTAATTACAACGCAAGAAATTGACATTTCACGACAAATTCAGGTAAAGAAATGACTCTGCTCGACAGCGTATTGTAATGCAAATAATTTATGCAAGAAATCCCTTGTTAATGCATCCCTGGATAAAATAATACTGACAGAAGGGACACAAATGTTCGTCCAAACATAAGCGAACTTCAAGATACTGAAGTGTTACCAATTGCCCAGAATTAAATTAATTGTATGACTTCACGACAGAAGTCTCACTATGGAGGGGCACTGTATAAGATTCATTCAGTCATTCATACATACATACATACATACATACATACGTACGTACGTACATACATACATACATACATACATACACACGCATATATATAAATGAATAAATATATATATATATACATATATATATATATATATATATATATATATATAAATATATACAAGGTATATATATATATATATACTATATATATATATATATATATATATACATATATATATATATAGTGTATATATATACAGTATATATATATATATAATATATATATGTGTGTATATATAAATATATTCATATAATAAATATACATACATATAAGTATATCTACTGTAAATAAAAATTAGACTAACCAATATATTTTGTGTAAGAAGGGTCGAGTTAAAAAGGTAACTCCTTGGTGGCATGTCCGAAGTGCCACGCAACTCTCCTTTGAAACAGCTGAAGGAGGCAATGAAACACTTCTTGATTCTTCTTCACTCACAAAATGCGAACTCAGCTTTTCGAAGGTCTCCCACGAAATGTGTAAAGTTTGGCTCATGAAAAAACCAAGATTGTCTATGCCTGACTTTCTTAGAGCGTCTTTAATAATAATAATAATAATAATAATAATAATAATAATAATAATAATAATAATAATAATAATAATAATAATAATAATAATACATATACCAAGGACTTCCCCCAATTTTGGGGGGTAGCCGACATCAACAAAGAAACAAAAACAAAAAGGGGACCTCTACTTTCTACGTTCCTCCCAGCCTAACAAGGGACTCAACCGAGTTCAGCTGGTACTGCTAGGGTGTCAAAGCCCACCCTCCCACATTATCCACCACAGATGAAGCTTCATATGCTGAATCCCCTACTGCTAATAATAATAATAATAATAATAATAATAATAATATGGATGCGTGGAAATGTTGTGACGCTCTACTGGACTGTGTCAGTAATGCGTAGTTAAAGTATATTTACGGGAAAAGAAGAAATTGTCCACAATAGCTGTGTAATCAGCCTGGGAGAAAAAGGACGAGGAGGTTGACCTTAGAGGAATATTAAGTATTATTCCTCTAAAAGTTGACCGACTTAATTCAGTTCACCTTCCCATACACAAAACTAGGTTTCTTAATTGTGTGAAATGTATATTTCAGTCATGCAAGAAATTCTTTGCTAAAAGCCTGAAGTAACAGCAGTGACAAAACTGACATGAAACTTCATGTAATCAAAGGAAAACCCATCACTGTTTACATAAAGCTAATCAGAAACTCTATTACCTCCGCCAACGAAGTTGGAAGGAGGTTATGTTTACGCCCATTTGTGTATTTGTTTGTGAACAGCTTCCTGGCCACGATTTTAATCATAGAGTAATGAAACTTGCTGGGTTTAACTGTTATGTAAAAAGCTAGATATGAATATATTTTGGAAGGTCAACGTCAAAGGTCAAGATCACGGGCAAGCAAAATATCCAATTCACGTAATCAGCCATAAGTTTGGTCATCGTTGTCACAGAGACTTCAAACGTGGTTCATATTTGAGTGTATGAAAACCCACAGCAATTAATAAATGTTAAAGTCGAAAGTCAAGGTCAAGGTTGAGCAAAGGTCGAGAAATAAGTTGCCACGGCGGAGGTCTGCGCTCTACTGAGTGCCCTTCTAGTTTAAGATGAATTAGATACTATACTTTAGATAAAAATCGCTTGACAGAAAAAGAAAAACCGCAAATAGCATTTTCTTTATCTTTTTAAGGGACAGAAATAACTCAAATCCTCCTAGATCAAAGATCGAACCAAATACATTCCGTGAACCAAAGTATCACAATAAATTATATAAATAGACAAATATCAGTTTACAAAAAACAGCTTGAATAAATCGACATACAAAGATAACATTTCAACCTAAAACCAAATATACAGATGAACTTGCATTAGAGTAAAACCAACACGAACACAAAAGAACCTAGATAGAATTTCCCAGAACCATTACGAGAAGCAAGAGGAGAACCAAGCCGAGGTTCTAATACGTCTTGGACCAGGAGGAGGATCCCGCCAGGGGCAATGACGAACACGCCGACCCGTTTCACTTCCCTTCTCGGGGGGACCGAAAGGCCAGAACAAAGAAAGGACGCCAGACACACAGACCAGTTCGTCGTCGTCTGTAATCGCGTTACAGAGAAAGAGAAATAATCCGTTATAATTTTCTTTAATGCTAAACTATATTTGGCTAATGACACACAGAGGAAATTTCGAAATACTGGTGACAGATAAAAGTACTGATATATATATATATATATATACTGTGTATATGTTATATATATATATATATATATATACTATCTATCTATCTATCTTTCTATCTATCTATCTATCTATATATATATATATATATATATACACATATATATAAATATATATATATACATATATACATATTGTATATACATGACACAGAGAGAGAGAGAGAGAGAGAGAGAGAGAGAGAGCTGGCATAAGGAATGCTTTCACATCTATGTAATGATTACTTTGTTCGAGTCCCTCAAATTGCTCTGGTAAACAATTTATGGCGGACTCAAAAGACACACATGTCCACTTCTCTTATCTCCTTATATCTTTTTTATCGCTATACCTTCACAGCGACCTGCAATAGTCGAGTAACGACTAGGTGCATAATTCACTGCTTAGGGAAAGAGGGCCATACTGGATTTTAGGAAGGAAAAAATAACAAAGGATATTTCAAGTGAAATTATTTACATATAAAAAATCTCCAATAGTAAGTTAGGTTATTCAAACAAAGTCATTTAGTAACATGCAGTGAACAGTGACTGTACTATATAATAAAAGCTAACAATTAAGAATAATAATAATAATAATAATAATAAATTTAAAATAACCAGTGATGTAAAAAAATCAAGAAAATAATCGCTAGTTTAAAATCATGAATGAAAACAAAAAAAAATCAAATAATAATAATTATAATAATAATGATGATTATAATAAAACACCATGCAGTGTCCGTTGACTTTGGGTATTAAAATCTACAATTATATGCGTTGTATATTTAAAAATAGCAGAAAAGCACTTTGAAAAAAGTACGAAAGCTCCTGCTATTTTTAAATATACAACGCATATAATTGTGGATTTTGATACCCAATAATAATAATAATAATAATAATAATAATAATAATAATAATAATATAGTAATGTCAAAATACCCACAAAATCACTTTATAAAATCAAGTGTCCTCGCTAGTTTAAAATGATGAATGAAAACCAAACAAAGAGGATAAAACTACGAGCGTTTCATTCATAAAAATCGTGGGATATTCAAGGAAAAGGCAAAAGCAATCAACAATAGTTGTGACTCGTAAATGATGCACTGTCATAAAGTTTAAAAAAAAAAAAAATCACGAACATAAATTCGATATGCATACGAATTTATTGCTTATCCAAATACTAAAAATAAAACACAAATAAATATTAATGGTAGTAGTTTGAATAATACTATAATTTCACTTCATTTCTTTGAGCAGGATTTGCGTGGATGAAATGTTGATAAAAACATTTTATCCAGCTAAATCGAAAGCTGAAAAAAGGATGGAATCGTTTCCACATGCATAAAATCTGTCCAAAATTTATCATGACACTGAAAGTTTGGGATACAGTGTAACTCCGAACTAACACAAATATGCATTTATGCATAATTGAGAGCATTCTTTATGGTGGAACAAATAAACTACGACTGAATGAAATGAATACGGCATTTTTTTGGGTCTGTTGTAAACTCATAAAATACTAAAACTTATACATTTTCTGCAACAGATGATCCTTACTATTGCTTACTATGAGCTTCCCCATTTGACACTAGGTCACAAACATTACTCGACGTATTTGCTGCTGTTTTTCAACTTATGTATCTCTGAACAGCAGTAGGTTTTAAACCCGTAGGCAATTTTTATGCAAAGTGATATAAAATGGATAAAATAACACTATAAAAATAATATTTGTAAATATTTGCTATCGCATCGAAGGTCGAATTGACTGTTGCCACTTTAAATACTTATTGCTATATTAAAAAACCGAAGCACAATTACTAAAAAAAATACAGGAAAGGCTATACTATAAATATTAGGTCTTACCCTAGCAACAATTATGATAGAAAAAATTCAACCATTTAGAATATATTCATTTTTTTCCTTACCGCAAAAGCTATGTGGACATTAATTTTATAGCAAACAATACAACGCATGGGGAAATTGGAAATTGTCAGCCAATTTATTTAGTAAACAGATTCAGTAACAGTTCAGGGCAAGACTAAGTGGCAGTGAATTTCAATTTCCCCATTTTCACACATTTCCTTCATAGAACTATAAATTCAGATGATATAAGTTTCCATTATTTTCTAATTTTCCCGTAGCATCAAATATAAGTCAATAAAATCCATATAAAAACATTTCCAAAAGTAACAAGAGGGACACTCAGTAGAGCGCAGACCTCCGCCGCAGCAGCTTATTTCTCGACCTTTTGCTTGACCGTGACCTTGACCTTTAACCTTGTCCTTCTAAAATTGAATCACTTTCAGCTTTTTACATAACAGTTAATCCCTGCAAGTTTCATAACTGTACGATTAAAATTGTGGCCAGGAAGCTGTTCACAAACAAACACACACACACAAACGAGGTCAAACATAACCTCCTTCCAACTTCGTTGGCGTAGGTAAAAAGCAAAAATTGACTAGGCCTTTACTTTTCCATTACCGAATATTTCAAGTGCCCCAGGAAAAAAAGTTATCAATTCATAAAAAAACATTAACTGGATATACCCTCATATCATAAACGTTATTATATTAAGTTCCAGATTCTCAGCTGACAATTCTAAATGCGGTCGTCGACGACTATTTCTTAATGAATACATCTGTGAAAACAATTAAACCCACCGTCATAATCTCGTCAGATCCTTCTCCAACTTATGACCGGATACCGACTTGTCAACCTGCCAGGAGAGTTGTAGTAGTAGTAGTAGTAGTAGTAGTAATAGTATGGGGGTTCATCAGCAACGCCCCCGGTGTGAAATATGACCGGCTTTAAGACAACTTAATAACAAGAGGAGAAGATGCCGCTGAAAGTTTTGACGACCAGGTGTTGTTGTTTACTGGTGGGTGAGGGGTGAGGGGTGAGGGGAGAGGGGAGAGGGGGGGAGGGGAGGGGTGTTTGAAAAGGGCGTATCACGACGTCGTGATTTCTTTATTTGAAATCTTAATGATGACTTTTTTCAATTTCTTATATGGCTGGAGGGGGATGGGCTCAGAACGTGATAACCTTTCGGTTCTAAATAAGTCTTTTAGGAAGAAATTGCTTGAATATTTATTATCAATAATTAAAATAGAAAATTTTTTATTTAATGATAAAAAGCAAATAGAGATAACACGACAATCAGAAGGAACACACACACACACACACACACATATATATATATATAATATATATATATATATATATATATATATATATATATATATATAATCAACATTTTCTACGCCTATTGGGACAAAGGGCCTCCGTTAGATTTCGTTAGTCGTCTTTATTTTGAGCTTTCAAATCAATGCTTTTCCACTCAACATCTACTTCATGCTTCATTGTCCTCAGCTATGTAGGCTTGGGTTCTCAAACTCTTCTAGTGCCTTAAATATATATATATATATATATATATATATATATATATATATATATATATACACCGTGTATATATATATAATACGCACACATATATATACACAGTATATATAAATATATATATTTATATATATACATATGTATGTGTATATATATATAATATATATATATATATGTATATATATAAATAAATATATATATAGCGAGAGAGAGAGAGAGAGAGAGAGAGAGAGAGAGAGAGAGAGAGAGAGAGAGAGAGAGAGAGAGAGAGAGAGAGAGTATAGCCTTAGCAATTTGCCGAAGTAGAAACAACGAGAAAGCCACAACTTTCGGGACCCGTTTCGAAAACTGTAATTTCTAACGACACCAGGTAAAAATATGAGAGTATATAGAAACATTAAGTTAATTTCATATCCTTTCGACATATCTACTGATAAAATGAGTTCAACAGGCCAATATACAATATTTTTTCCACAAGAATAACGCAGAAAAGTTGGAGTCGGAAATGAAATATAAATATAACAATGAATACAATATACAGTATAGAAGAGACTCTTTAGCTATGGTAAGCAGCTCTTCTAGGAGAAGAACACTCCAAAATCAAACCATTGTTCTCTAGTCTTGGGTAGTGCCATAGCCTCTGTACCATGGCCTTCCACTGTCTTGGGTTAGAGTTCTCTTGCTTGAGGGTACACTAGGGCACACTGTTCTCTCTTGTTTTGTTAAAGTTTTTATAGTTTATATAGGAAATATTTATTTCAATGTTTTTACTGTTCTTAAAATATTTTATTTTTCCTTGTTTCCATTCCTCACTGGGCTATTTTCTCCTGTTGGAGCCCTTGGGCTTATAGCATCTTGCCTTTCAATTAGGGTTGTAGTTTAGCTAATAATAATAATAATAATAATAATAATAATAATGCATGGGAACACTGATTTACCTAAGCAATATATCCGTATCAACTAAAATCTTAGCTACTTATCCGAATCTGCAATAAAACTTAACAGTATAGAAATATTCTACTTAAATGAGTCACGACGAATATAAATTGAATAACAATTTCTAAGACATCTAATTGATTACTTCTACGCCTACAAGGGATCATTGTCACTAGTTTAAAGCAGATGCTATTATTTTTATTATCATTATTATTATTATTATTATTATCATTATTATTATTATTATTATTATTATTATTATTGCTTAGAGGTCTATCTGCTGAGTCATCAGCAGCCATTGCCTGGCCCTCCTTGGTCCCAGCTTGGGTGGAGAGGGAGCTTGGGCTCTGATCATAATATGTAATATGGTCAATCTCTATGGCATTGTCCTGTTTGATAGGGCAATGTCATTGTCCCTTGTCTCTGCCATTCATGAGCGGCCTTTAAACCTTTAAACCTAAATGCACCTAAACTACGTAAATCATTGATTCATTCACTTCTTCTATCAAAAGAAATCCTATCAAAATAAACAGAAATTTGCAAATAGAAAAAAAAAATGACTACTGTCCCTTGAAAAAAAAATCATTATAGATGAGAACAACTTTCCTATAATCTTCAGCTGATCTAAATAAAAATGAAAAGAGTAAAAGACAAAATTTTCTGAAGAGCTTTATCAGAAGGTGATCCAAATAAAAAAAAGTATAGTAAAAAAAAAATAAACTTTTTGAAAAACATTATCAAAATATGATCTAAATAAATAAATAAGAGTAAAAAAAGTAACTTTTCTGCAGAGCTTTATCAGAAGGTAACCTGAATAAAAAAAAGTACAAACATTTCTCAAGAGCTTTATCAGAAGAGGATCTAAAAAAAAAAAAAAGGAAGAGTAAAAAACAAACCTTTTACAAAAGCTTTATCTGAAACCAATCTAAATAAAAAATAGAGGAAAAACTACATTTTCTAAAAAGCTTCAGGAGAAGCCAATTTAAATAAATAAAAAAAAGAGAAAAAACTAAACTTACAGAAAAGCTTTATCAGAAAATGATCTAAACAAAAAAGAATAAGAGTTAAAAAAGAAAAAAATAACTTTCTGGGAAGTTTTATCAGAAGAAATCTCTACAGATAAGCTTTACAAGTTTATCTAAAGCAAAATTACCGAGATAAGTTATGCATGGCGATCTACACCATCACTCACTCGGATTAAAAAAAACAATAACAATGACGACAAATGTTGACAATAAACAACTGTATACAAACGTCTTTGTAAACAGCGGCACGCTGCGTATCTCGTGATTTACATATCTATACAATCCGGGACTCCACCCCCAACGGTTTAGACAGACAGGTACACTTGTTTACAGTGGAGAAACAGTTCCACCATTCACATGACTGGGTTATCTCAGTCACTCTTTCTTCCCCCATTGAGCTAACTGCTCTCTCTCTCTCTCTCTCTCCCTCTCTCTCTCTCTCTCTCTCTCTCTCTCTCTCTCTCTCTCTCTCTCTCTCAAACTTTTAATAATTGTTTTCTTTTCATTCTATATATATATATATATATATATATATATATATATATATATATATATATATACAGAAGGTAGTAGGTTGGCCTGGGCACCAACCGCCCGTTGAGATACTACCGCTAGAGAGTTATGGGGTCCTTTGACTGGCCAGACAGTACTACATAGGACCCTTCTCTCTGGTTACGGTTCTTTCCCTTTGCTTACAAAGACACCGAATAGTCTGGCCTATTCTTTACAGATTCTCCTCTGTCCTCATACACCTGACAACACTGAGATTGCCAATCAATTCTTCTTCACCCAGGGGGTTAACTACTGCACTGTAATTGTTCAGTGGCTACGTTCCTCTTGGTAAGGGTAGAGGAGACTCTTTAGCTATGGTAAGCAGCTCTTCCAGGAGAAGGACACTCCAAAATCAAACCATTGTTCTCTAGTCTTAGGCAGTGCCATAACCTCTGTACCATGGTCTTCCACTGTCTTGGGTTAGAGTTCTCTTGCTTGAGGGTACACTCGGGCACACTTCTATTTAGTTTCTCTTCCACTTGTTTTATTAAAGTTTTTTATAGTCTTAATAGGAAATATTTATTTTAATGTTGTTACTCTTCTTAAAATATTTTATTTTTCGTTATTTCCTTTCCTGACTGGACTATTTCCCCTGTTGCTTATAGCATCCTGCTTTTCCAACTAGGGTTGTAGCTTAGCATCTAATAAAATATATATATATATATATATATATATATACTGTATATATATATATATATATATATATATATATATATATATATATATATACATATATATATGTTTCTTTGTACATATATATATATATATATATATTTATATACATACATACATACACACACACACACATACATATATATATATATATATATATATATATATATATATATATATATATATATATACACACATGCATTATATACATATATTAGTCAGTTAAATGGAAAAAAATAAAATATTGACAACATAAAGAGATGTTTAGTTGTGTACATAATTAAAATACTGTGAGACGGTAAACAAGCTTAAACAAATCAATAAAATAGATATTAATTGCAAACATCGTTGTGGAGTCATTCTTAGTTGGATGGTTGAGAAATTTAAACAACAAACTGCAAAAGCAGATTTAATCAAAATATGAATGTAAATGTTTTTCATGATCCTTATATGATATATATGAATTAAAGAGTAAAATACTAATCAAATTATTATAATAAGCAACAGCACTGGAGTAAAATACCATAAGGTAACAATGAGGAAAGATTATGTAAAACAAAAAACCATTAGCAAAACATACAACGTATATCCTTTTAGATGATTCTTATATACTAGAATTTAATGAAAATGTATAAAATACTAAATAAAGGAATATCATATCAATAAAATCGACGTTGCTGGAGTAAAAATAAAAAAGGTAACAATGAAGAAAAATTATATAAAAGACATTAGTAAAATATGAACCTCACATACTAGAATTTAATGAAAATTAATAAAATACTACATAAAGAAATATCATATCAATAAAATCGACAGTGCTGAAGTAAAAGGCGAAAAGGTAACAATGAACACAAATTATATAAGGAAAAACCTTACCAAAACATAAAACACATAAACATATATAAATAGTACAATAAAGGTTGGACATATCTGAAAGAGCTCATAAGAGGTCTCCCATGGGCCCTGAAACCCCTCACCACCGAAGGCAGAAGCAGGGTGTTATGTGGCTATTACCTTGAATGCTGTTGCTTTTTACCTTAGATTACCTTAAAACGTTTTCCAATTTCCTTAAATTTTAAGCTATCAAAACCGAAATTACCTTGAAACCATGAAAATTACCTCAAACTAAGGTAATTACCTTAAAAAGTTTAAACCCTGGGCAGACGTAAGCATGGACCAGGGAGTGGGTGAAGTAAGAAGGGAGTTTGTGTGAGCAAAAGAGGGAGTGGTGAGTGGGGCGTTTTACAGCGTTGGCAGCAGAGTGGAGTTAGTTGTTGGTGGGGGGGGGTGGGGTGTTTAAAGGGGTGGAGTTGGGGTGGGGGGTGGAGGTAACACACAAGCAATTCGCCAGCCAGCAATTGATTAGCTGCGACGTTGCTTGTTTCACTACCACCAGAAATATGACGACGTTCCGTCGACTGTCATGTCGAAAAGTGAAGTGAAAGTTCGACTTTCTCCACCTTCCCCTCGGGGCTAATTCTATGAGCGTCCTGTTCGAATTGAATAGGAAACTTAGCACGCAAAACAAACACACACACACACACACACACACACACACACACACACACACACATATATATATATATATATATATATATATATATATATATATATATATATATATATATATATATATATATTACAAGTCTATAAGCAAATACGTAAAAATTACACTTGAAGGGAATTAGAGGTAGAATGTTTAGTAACATGCGCATGTAAATGTATGATATGCATGTACTCTATATACGCAAGTTGTTTAACATTATATCTCTAAGTTACATCAAGAGTAATTTTTACGCATTTACTTATAGATTTGTAATATATATATATATATATATATATATATATATGTGTGTGTGTGTGTGCATGTGCGTATGAAAGTTTTACAAGTATGGTTTTCTAATATATATATATATGTGTGTGTGTGTGTGTGTGTGTGTGTAAACAGCCGTTGCTACTCCACTGCAAGACAAAGGCCTCAGAAATGTCCTTTCCCACGCATTTGCTTATGGTCTTTCTATGCCAGTCTCTAACCCGCAAAATTGTCCTAGCATGTCAATCCATTGTCTTCTCTTCCTTCCCTTGCTTCTTTTGCAATCTCTAACACCCATTCTGCTATTCTTTTTGTCCATCTATATGTCCTACCCATGTTCATCTCTTTTCCTTACATATTATTAGAATATTCTCTGCTTTAGTTTGTTCTCCTATCCATATCGCTCTTTTCTGTCTCTTAATCATTATTCTTTCAATAGTTCTTTGAGTTGTAACTAGCTAATGTTCTAAGGCGCCAAGTTCCTGATGGAAAGTTAATACTGGCAGGGATAGCTGATCCAATACTTTTCTTTTTAGAGAAAGTGGTATTTTACTTTTCATAATCTCATTTTGTTTACCAAAAACTCTTCATCCATGCTTATCCTTATTTTAATTTTGGTCTCAGGTCCTGAGGAAATACTTACTGTACTGTCTATCTTAAGTACAATATTTATTAATATTCTATAAAGGTTTCTCAATAACCCTTTAAAATTTTGTTGTTAGCATTTTCACTGGATATTATCTTAGTTTTACTCATATGGATTTTCAGTCCTACATATTTGCTTTGTCTACTCAAATCTTCTATCATCTTTTGTAATACCTCCCATGACTCACTATATAGAACTATGTAATCTGTAAGGTGTTAAACGTTAATGTTAATTCCTCTATTTTCCTAATTTAAATTCTTAAGAATAATTTAGGAGAATGGGTCTTCCTGTCTAACTCCTTTCTCAATTGAAATTTTCTCATTAGCTTTATGTAGTTTTAGTATTGCTGTGTTTTTCGTATATCTTCACATGTTCCAACATAAGATTAATCTATTTTTTGTTTTTTAAGATCTTTCATTACTGCTGAAATTTTGACAGAATCAAAAGCTTTCTCATAGTCTATAAATGCCATAAATAGTGGTTTGTCATACTCTGTTAAATTTTCCATTAGCTGGTTAATAAAATGGATATAGCCACTTGTTGAATACCTGCTATTGATGTTCAAGAATAGAAGAAAAAAATCGACAATTTGACAGCTAACACGGTGAAAGACGGCTTTTGCATATTTTTTACAGATATCTATGACGTCAATACATTCGATTAAACATCACCTTTTGATGAAACATTTGATGAAAATGTTCCATGTTTTAACAGATAAGAACTAATCAAATTATTGCAGGTAAAGTTTCATCCTTCTAATGTCATTAAAGATTAAGGAAAATCGATTTTAAGACCAATCGCCAACTCATGCCGACCTCAAATCATGTGCAGCAATGAATGGAATGAACGAATTTGTCAATTCTAGTGGCTATGGAGACTCATTACCCTTCTATTAGCCCCCATTCCAATACACATGTTAAATGTAATTTTTAAACATTAAATCAGTATATCTTAGAGGTTCCTTAAGTAGAACGTAGATCGTTAATACAGATATGAAAACACTACAGCTGAAAGAACAACAGCGAAGATATGTACCAACTTTATATATATTACTATAAACATTAAAATATCAAACATTCAAATTATAAAATCATCTAGTGTTCACCGGAAGAAATAAGAATCTATATTTCTAACACTGAAATATGCTAAGTTTCAGAAGATTACGGAAAAGAAAGGGAATACTTGCCAAGTAAACTCTGCACAGGGCAAAGTTTATTATTGGTCAATAACAGAATGATGCAATCTTCATATTTCGCCATTGACTGGTAATTAAACTTCAAAAAATACCACATAAATTAATCTAACAAACACATGATCTCTTCAGTACGTAAATAATTAATTTATTTTCCTTACCAATATTGTAAATTAGAGGATATTTGCTCGAATACATTTGAAATTTTACAAGAGAGCGCTGAAAAAAATATAAAAGCAGCTTTCAATTATTGGATATTTTATTTTTTTATATAATCTAAAGGCTCCGAACCCCAATTCAATGTCAACATTTATTACCTTGACATTCCTCGAACTTCAAGGACCGTGATTGTTGATGACCTGACCTTCGCGAGATCAAATGATTTATTCCGGACATAAAATTCATTGGAAAAAATGTTTCTCAGATACGATTTTCGGTTAAACTATGTGACGATTATGTTTGAGATGATAAACTAAATAGGATATATTTGATTTACATTACAGCAGTCTATAAACACCTATTCATTTTGAGAATAAAAGATTGAGTTGAAAGGTACTATTCTATTATGAAAAATTTCATGCATATGTGACAGAACGTGTCACTCAAAAAAAAAAAAAGAAAAAAAAAATCGAAGCAAACATTCATTTGAATTTGTTTACTGTCCTAAAGTCTTAAAATCAACTGGCAACAATCAGCAAAGAGCGAAAATTAAAAGAGGGAACATAAAGACAAACTTAAAAGCAATGGTCAACCAACCGCAAAAGTTTTATGGGAACCAAATATGCAGAAGGCCAACCCTGTCATGTGACCTACAGAATCTTTACTAGTCACTTACCTCTTTGACACCGTAGCGTGTACTAGTTTCACATACTTAAGGAGGCTTTTAACCACTTGATTTATGAAGGGCATTGCTCCTGTCTTTTCTCTCTTGCTCACTCTTGAGATGAACACCTGTTCGAGCACACGCGCATCTCTTACCGCATGTCATAACATACCACAGGTTAACGTAAACTTAGATTATTGAATATCTTACCCAGTATTAAAGGGATTTTAGAGATTTAGGATTTATGGAATATGAGAAGTTGGTTCATATCTACAGCAATAATTATTGGAATCATAAGAAAATAATCTAATGGAACTTCTATTAAAACATATATAACACACACATCACACACACACACACACACACACACACATATATATATATATATATATATATATATATATATATACAGTATATATATATATATATATATATATATATATATATATATATTTTACTCTAGTCAGCTGTAAGAGAGTTGGATTGTTTTCGAGGAAAGGTAGTGATTACCTCACAAGCTCATCACTTATCATTATTACTTCTATTATTATTATCATTGCTATTATTTACAATACCTAAAGATTGTAATTAGGGAAATACATAAATCGAAATATTTCTCAGCGTTATATGCCTGAAATAGATTGAAATTTCCTACTACGAACAGAAGAATTTATCTCGGTATATGAAGAATATCTTTTTTCATAACTAGAGAATATCTTAATCCACAAATCCATTCAGTTTTATCTAGAAATATTTTTGTTCCGGTAAATTTGAGTATTTGTAAAAATGCTTTATTCAAATAAATTTTTTTTGATGGATTTCCAAATAACAACAAAAAACTCTTAGAGAACCGATTCGAAATTCATAATAAAAATCGAATCCATGATCCAATTTAAGCATCCTTATCCTTTATTTCTATAGTCATTTTTTTTAGCGAGGCAGATTTGCACCGACTCGCAGCGGTGCCTTTGTAACTCAGAAAATTTTCTTGATCGCTGATTGGTTAGAATTATCTAGTCCAACCAATCAGCGATCAGGAAACTTTTCCGAGCTAAAAGGGCACCAATCCTATTAAAAAGGCCCTCTGACATAAGTAGCATGCTTTCCTTTAATACCAGGACATATAAAAATAGACCTAATTATGGCAACAAATGACTGAGTCATAACTAATTTTATTTTCTACTGTCGTCAGCAAAGATAAACTATCTATACTCATTTTTTTTTAACGATGCGCATTTGCACTGACTCGCAGCGGTGCCCATTCAGCTCGGAAAAGTGTCCTGCTATCTGATTGGTTAGAATGATCTTGTCTAACCAATCAGCGATCAGGAAACTTTTCCGAGCGAAAAGGGCACCCTTGCGAGTCGATGCAAATCTGCCACACTAAAAAGAATTGACTATAGTCATAGTCATTACTTTCAGAATTACAAGAAATATACATTAAGTTTGATGTAGTTTACCTAAAATAATTCAGTAGTCTCAATAACTCTGACCAAGTAGAGTAAGTACCACGTAAAAATACAATCTTTATTTAATTTCTATCAGCATCATATTTATATTTACCTCCGCCAACGAAGTTGAAAGGAGGCTATGCTTTCGCCCCTGTTTGTGTGTTTGTAATTAATGTGTGTGTGTGTGTGTGTTAGTTTGTGAACAGCTTCTTGGCCACAATTTTAATCGTAGAGTAATGAAACTTGTAGGGATTAGGCTGGAAATAATCAAATTTTGGAAGGTCACGGTCATGCAAAATGTCCAATTCACGTAAGCAGCCATAAATTTCGACATCGTTGTCAAAGAGACTTATAACTTGGTTCATATTTGAGTGTATGAAAATCCCCGCCAATAATTACATATTAAGGTCAAAGGTAAAGGTCGATCAAAAGGTCGGGAAATAAGCTACCGCAGCGGAGGTCTGCGCTTTACTGAGTGCACCTCTAGTTATCACTGTTATCGAGCTGAATTGTAACAGGCAAACCTAAAAAGAGCAAGAAAAAGATTCCCGTCAATTCTTCATTTGATACATTGGAAAAATACAGAAGCTGAGTTTACATGAAAAAGTTTGTTGTTAACACAAGAAACAAGGTTTCAAGAAAAAGTTCAGAATTTAGAAACCGAAAGAGTAAGAAAGTATAGTAATAAAATTTTTCTTTCAGGGGATAAAATAAGAAAGTAAAATTCTTGATATATATATATATATATATATATATATATATATATATATATATATATATATATATATATATATATATATATATATATATATATTATATATATATATATATATATATATATATATATATATATATATATATATATATATATATATGAGAGAGAGAGAGAGAGAGAGAGAGAGACCATAGCTTGGTTAAAGTTTGTGTATCGCCATGATCAGCAAAGCCATATTAGTAAGGGTCACCCATACTAGGTTGGTTTGCTGTGAGCAAACAGACTAGTCTCCCACCATCACCAATCCTCAATGACCAGCATGGCGAGGAAACGGTCGAACCCACGACATGATTAATGACATGCCTGAGGTCTTTGCCATGCAGTGGACTTGAAACGGCGGCATTTGTTGTTGCTGTTGTTATTGTTGTTGTATAAATGCATAATACATAATGGAAAAATTATGTACCCTTCTGGAAGCATTGCAAACGTTATAGATGCTGTCTGAGCAAAGATCTGGCAGTAATCTTAGCCTTCTGGAAGCATAGCAAACGTTATAGATGCTGTCTGAGCAAAGATCTGGCAGTAATCTTAGCCTTCTGGAAGCATAGCAAACGTTATAGATGCTGTCTGAGCAAAGATCTGGCAGTAATCTTAGCCTTCTGGAAGCATAGCAAACGTTATAGATGCTGTCTGAGCAAAGATCTGGCAGTAATCTTAGCCTTCTGGAAGCATAGCAAACGTTATAGATGCTGTCTGAGCAAAGATCTGGCAGTAATCTTAGCCTTCTGGAAGCATAGCAAACGTTATAGATGCTGTCTGAGCAAAGATCTGGCAGTAATCTTAGCCTTCTGGAAGCATAGCAAACGTTATAGATGCTGTCTGAGCAAAGATCTGGCAGTAATCTTAGCCTTCTGGAAGCATAGCAAACGTTATAGATGCTGTCTGAGCAAAGATCTGGCAGTAATCTTAGCCTTCTGGAAGCATTGCAAACGTTATAGATGCTGTCTGAGCAAAGATCTGGCAGTAATCTTAGCCTTCTGGAAGCATAGCAAACGTTATAGATGCTGTCTGAGCAAAGATCTGGCAGTAATCTTAGCCTTCTGGAAGCATAGCAAACGTTATAGATGCTGTCTGAGCAAAGATCTGGCAGTAATCTTAGCCTACTGGAAGCATTGCAAAAACGTTATAGATGCTGTCTGAGCAAAGATCTGGCAGTAATTTCAGCCTTCTGGAAGCACTGTAAACGTTACGGATGCTGTCTGAGCAAAGATCTGGCAGTAATTTTAGCCTTCTGGAAGCATTGTAAACAAATTTCACATGGCCATCAGCGTGAAAAGCTTTGAAGTCAATATCAGATGAACATTGACATAAACACTACCATACGAATAAAAATCGGGAAAAAAGCAATTCCGCAAATCCAAAGGTAGTACAATGGGGAAACAAAGATGATTGCCTATTTGCAGTGAAGAAGAAGAAGAAGAAGAAGAAGACAATTAGTTCTTTTGATGTTATGAGACGAAAGTTTTTAATAATTTCGATCCCCTAACACTTTTTCTTGCCATTTTTAAAACTAATTCTAAAAGCATTGAATTGAAACCAAAACAAATGGAAAAACCCATAACTATGAAGTTGGGATTCGAACCTACATATGTTAGATTACAGTGAGAAATCTGATAACCACAATGAAAGAAAGTTAGGAGGGATGCAAGAGCATTGCATATGCAATATATTAAGCATTGCATATATGTGTAAATATTCCACGTCTCCTGAATATTCATATTCAGGTAACGACCCTGACTGGTGAACGCCAGACTGGGGTTTGAGTGCCGCTCAAACTCGTTAGTTTCTTTGGTCGATGCAACCTCACCATCCTTGTGAGCTTAGGATGGGGGATTTGGGGAGCCTATAGGTCTATCTGCCTAGTCATCATCAGCCATTGCCTGGCCCTCCTTGGTCCTAGCTTGGGTGGAGAGGGGGCTTGGGCGCTGATCATTTGCATATTCACAACTACAATTTATAACATATATTCATCATAGTATAATTACAAGAATAATTTTTTATTCAACATAGGTATACTGTATTTACAATTGCAATTTCTGTTACTTATCTAAAAAAAAAAAATTAAATAAAAAATATATCGACTCGTGAATACTTTTTAACAGAAGTTTTAAATCCTATTTTTCATTTTACTTTTTATATATCTAAGTAATTGCGGATAAGGAATTAGGAAAGTAAAAGATATAATTTACCTCCGATCCACTGTACATGCGTGCCATTGTCTATATAATAAATAAAACTAATTATAAACATTTTCGTTTAGTGTGTCCTACCCACACCGTAAACAGATGACGGTAATATGTTTGGCTGTTCAATGGCTGGTATAAATTGCAATAAACAATGCCAATGAATAGGCAATACATATATTCATTACGTTAATTCTCTCGAATACCGTTTAACAACAAAGAATACAATTATTCATTTCAACTAAAATCTATTCATGAAATTAACATTTTATTTAAATATTATTTTTAAAAATACTTTTTCAACCAATTTGTACATTGACATTAAAATCAACATAATCGTATGGAAACTATAGTCCATTTCTTTTAGCGATGCAGATTTGCACCGACTCGCAGCGGTGCCCTTGTAACTCGGAAAAGTTTCCTGATCGCTGATTGGTTAGAATTATCTAGTCCAACCAATCAGCGATCAGGAAACTTTTCCGAGTTAAAAGGGCACCAATCCTATAAAAAGACCCTCTGACATAATTAGCATGCTTTCCTTTAACACCAGGACATATAAAAATAGACCTAATTATAGAAACAAGTGACTGAGTCAAAACTATTTTTTTTCTACTGTCGTCAGCAAAGATGAACTATCTATACTCAATTTTTTTTAATGAGGCGCATTTGCACTGACTCGCAGCGGTGCCCTTTCAGCTCGGAAAAGTGTCCTGCTATCTGATTGGTTAGAATTATCTTGTCTAACCAATCAGCGATCAGGAAACCTTTCCGAGCGAAAAGGGCACCCCTGCGAATCGGTGCAAATCTGCCTCACTAAAAAGAATTGACTATAGTCATAGTCATTACTTTCAGAATTACAAGAAATACACATTAAGTTTGATGTAGTTGGTATAAACAAAAACTTCTAGTGCTGTTTACCTAAAATAATTCAGAAGTCTCAATAACTCTGACCAAGTAGAGTAAGTACCACGCAAAAAAAAATCTTTATCTAATTTCTTTCAGCATCATATTTATATTTACCTCCGCCAACGAAGTTGAAAGGAGGCTAAGCTTTCGCCCCTGTTTGTGTGTTTGTAATTAATGTGTGTGTGTTTGTTTGTGAACAGCTTCTTGGTAACAATTTTAATCGTAATGAGACCTGCAGGGATTACTTGTTATGTAAAAAGACTGATAGGATTAAATTTTAGAAGGTCAAAATTAAAGGTCAAGGTCATGTCCAATTCACGTAATAAGCCATAAATTTGGACATTGTTGTCACAGAGACTTCAAACTTGGTTCATACTTGAGTGTATGAAAATCCCCGCCAATAATTACATATTAAGGTCAAAGGTAAAGGTCGATCAAAAGGGCGAGAAATAAGCTGCCGCAGCGGAGGTCTGCGCTTTACTGAGTGCCCCTCTAGTTATCACTGTTATCGAGCTAAATTGTAACAGGCAAAGCCAAAAAGAGCAAGAAAAGATTCCCGTCAATTCTTCATATGATACATTGGAAAAATACAGAAGCTGAGTTTACATGAAAAAGTTCAGAATTTAGAAACCGAGAGTTAGAAAGTATAATTATAAAATTTTCTTTCAGAGGATAAAATAAGAAAGTAAACTTCTTGGATATACAGGTGTGTGTATATATATATATATATATATATATATATATATATATATATATATATATATATATATATATATGTAAATATGAGAGAGAGAGAGAGAGAGAGAGAGAGAGAGAGAGAGAGAGAGAGAGAGAGAGAGAGAGAGAGAGACCATAGCATGGTTAAAGAGTTTGTGTATCGCCATGATCAGCAAAGCCATATTAGTAAGGGCCACCCATACTAGGTTGGTTTGCAGTGAGCGATCAGACTAAAGTCTCCCACCATCACCAATCCTCAATGACCAGCGTGGCGATGAAACGGTCGAACCCAAGACATGATTAATGACATATCTGAGGTCTTTGTCATGCAGTGGACTTGGAACGGCGGAATTTGTTGTTGCTGTTGTTATTGTTGCTGTATATATACATAATGGAAAAAAATATGTACCCTTCTGGAAGCATTGCAAACGTTATAGATGCTGTCTGAGCAAAGATCTGGCAGTAATTTTAGCCTTCTGGAAGCATTGTAAACAAATTTTACATGGCCATCAGCGTGAAAAGCTTTGAAGTCAATATCAGATGAACATAGACATAAACACTACCATACGAATAAAAACCGGGAAAAAGCAATTCCGCGAATCCAAAGGTAGTACAATGGGGAAACAAAGATGATTGCCTATTTGCAGTGAAGAAGAGGAAGAAGAAGAAGAAGAAGAAGAAGAAGACAATTAGTCCTTTAGATGTTATGACACGAAAGATTTTAATAATTTCGATCCCCTATCACTTATTCTTGTCTTTTTTAAGATTAATTCTAAAAGCACTGAATTGAAACCAAAACAAATGGAAAAACCCATAACTACGAAGTTGGGATTCGCACCTACATATGTTAGATTACAGTGAGGAAGCTGATAACCACAATAAAAGAAAGTTACGAGGGATGCAAGGGCATTGCATATGCAATATATTAAGCATTGCACATAAATATTCCACGTCTCCTGAATATTCATATTTAGGTTACGGCCCTGACTGGTGAACGCCAGACTGGGGTTTGTGTCCCACTCAAACTCGTTAGGTTCTTTGGTCGATGCAACCTTACCACACTTGTGAGCTTAGGATGGGGGGTTTGGGGGAGCATATAGGTCTATCTGCACGTCATCAGCTGCCATTGCCTGGCCCTCCTAGATCCTAGCTTAGGTGGAGAGGGGGCTTGGGCGCTGATCATTTGTATATTTACAACTACAATTTATAACATATATTCATCATAGTATAATTACAAGAACGATTTTTTATTCAACATAGGTATGCTGTATTTACAATTGCAATTTTTGTTACTTATCTAAAAAAATAAAATTAAATGAAAAATATATCGACTCGTGAATACTTTTCAACAGAAGTTTTAAATCCTATTTTTAATTTTACTTTTTATATATTTAAGTAACTGCGGATAAGGAATAGGGAAGGTAAAAAATGTCATTTATCTCCTATCCACTGTACATGAGTGCCATTGTCTATACAATAAATAAAACTAATTATAAACATTTTCGTTTAGTGTGTCCTACCCACAGCGTAAACAGATGACGGTAATATGTTTGGCTGTTCAATGGCTGGTATAAATTGCAATAAACTATGCCAATGAATAGGCAATACATATATTCATTACGTTAATTCTCTCGAATACCGTTTAACAACAAAGAATACAATTATTCATTTCAACTAAAATCTATTTATGAAATTAAAATTCTATTTAAATATTATTTTTAAAAATACTTTTTCAATTTGTACATTGACATTAAAATCAACATAATCGTATGGAAACTAAGTTTACATAGACCGATTAAAAGACATGCAAGGGTACATGTACCAATCTATCTAAAAGTATTTATCACACAATAATGCAGATTATATTATCAAAATGAAGTCTAGGAATAAAAATAGGCAACATTAAAGACTGAGATGAAATCAAAATATCAACAATATCTATTGATTGTAAAATATTACAAAGTAAAACCTAAAGCCCTTAAAATATATTATTTAAGCCCATGCCTTTATAAAATAAGGGTACAGGAACCTAGAAAAATGCATTAAGCAGTTTCCTATGACAGGTAGTTGCAGAGAAAACCAACACAAGAGTCACTGCAACATTCATCCTTTAACTGCTAAATTGTGGGGGATTACTGTGAGGTAAAGCTTCTACAGTATTAGTTGCCTTCTACACTTAAACAAAATGCTAATCAGCAGTGCGTCGAGCCCTATACACACTTAGGGACCTAGACGACAGAGCAAATGTTCATTGGAACAAAACGGTTACCAGATAACCACGAAAAGAGGGATAATCCATCAGCATTTGCTTTGCAAACCTGTAAAAAGGTTGTATGGACAGTTGGATATGGGATCACTTTTTGCTGTCATATCAGGTTTCATATTATATTTTGAAGCCCACTTCAAAACATTTTGATATGCTAACAGTTTTGTTCGACGTCTGGAAGGTTCCAAGTGACATTTGCCCTTATGTAAACGCATTCTTAAAGCTTCCTGGATGTCTAGGACATTATCCAAACAAGAGAACTTCGTCTAAAGTAGACGCTTCCAATCCAATCCCTCTTTCATACTGTCTACTAATACTTTCTGGGTATTCCTCTTTCCCTAACTCCTAATATACGTTGCTCTCACTAACCCATAGTCATCCATTCTTTTCACATGAATGAACCACCTTAAAATACTGTTAATTACTTTCACCATCTCATGACACTACATATACTACGCAAACAGCTTTAACCTTCTTTCTTTCATTCACATTCAACATTAATAATTCACGTCCTTAAAGAAGCGCTAAGTCAGAAAATGAAGAGGGTGCGTAAGTCAATTGTACCTAATGTAATAGTTCTGTGAAATTGTAGGGCACAAAAAATGTATGTGGAATACATGAACCTATAGCAATTTATGATACAATTGACTGACTCTGTTAAGGATGCATAGCATGAATTATAAGTTGTTGAATTCAACTAAAAGTTTTCCTGATGGAAGCAATGCGTTTGAGTTTGTAATCAGGAGGGTGACTAAGGTGCAAAAGTTAGTTTGAGACAGGTGTGTTATGTCTCTAGGTTTCAACATCTTTATGAATGGAGGGATACAAATGGTCAGAGAAACGCTAGTGTCTGTATGAACAAGAATGGATGACACGAGAATTGTGAATGATATGAATTCTTTGATGTTTACATATACTATGAGACTAAACACAAACAAAAGTACAGTTATAAGGATAAACAGAAAAGATAGCAAGGATGGTGGGAAAATGGAAGCGATTGGTTCGTAAGATTATTTGAGTTGTGGTGGCCCATGTTCTAACTTCCCTGACTGGTGAACGCCAGACTGGGGTTCGAGTCCCGCTCAAACTCATTAGTTTCTTTGGTTGCTGCAACCTCACCACCCTTTTGAGCTAAGAATGGGGGTTTGAGAGAGCCTCTAAAACTATCTGCTGACATTGCCTGACCCTCCTTGGTCCTAGGGTGGAGAGGGGCTTGGGCGCTGATCATATGTATATATGTTCAAACTCTAGGGCATTGTCCTGCTAGATAGGCCAGTGTCCCTGTCCCTTGCCTCTGCCATTCATAAGCGGCCTTTAAACCTTTAATGGACGTTGCTATTAAGAAAGAAGAGTTGAGTAACAAAATAAGGAATGAAAGAAAGATTAACAGAATATGTGCATCAGATTTGGAAGAGACGTTAGGTGTCTGCATAACCGGTGTTCGGAATTTTCTAAGGAATTATTAGCCTTTCTCCTTCATGGAGGTTAAGGGTAGTTGCTAAATACAAATAAAAAAAATGAAACTGTTAAAAAGAATTTTTGCAATGTATATGTGATCTAAGATCTGACAAGGTGAAAAATTTGGTAATTCATGAAAGTGGCGATCACAATGTTTTTGGGTAGTTTGAACAAGTTAATAAGCGTTGAACAATAATTAATCAGTTAGTTACGATATAATTTACAAGTTTTAGAAAGTAGGATTACGGCAAGGCCAAAACATAATCGGATTATTGGTTTGAAACATATGTTGAGAAAAAAGAGGCATAAAAAAAGGTCGTACGTCCAAGATGGGCGGGGGGGGGGGGGGGGGGGTTTGAGTGACGCAGAATGCGTTGGGCATTCGACAAATTACTGGTGAGCCCTTTGTGTAGGTATACAAAGCGTCGTATATTGTACAAGCTTTAACGTATATGTGTTTCATCAATTGCTCAATACTTATGTAGCAGTCATTCTGATATTAATTTTTTCAGGATCCTTTATACGTTACGGAAAATATCTTAACGTTGGAAAAAATGCATAGCAAATATACATGATTTTATAAATATACAAGTGTATATATATTCCTACTAGAATCTAATCAAATCTAAGTATTGTATTATAATGGCACGCGTTAATACCAAACGTCCTTGTTGCAAGATTCTTCTCTCTATTGACAAAAGTACTCGAACTATCAGAACTATTATCCGAGAACTCAAGGCACCTTCCCGTTTTTTATAATGTCCAAACTACCAGATGTTATCTAATCCTTAACTCTTCAATAGGTGAGGGTCAACAAGACAGGTTTTCAGCTATTATCGATTAGGTTATCAAGTCAAATATTTGAATATCAGTAATGTCTATGGTTTCAAAAACGAAAATTACCATAAGCTAAGTTTAACGGTCAAAACATTCATTAACAAGACTATATTTATAGTAATATTCATGAATCACATACAGTATGTGTCCATTAGCAACCATGTTCACGTAACCCCCTGGATCTAAAATTTAAAATTTTTCTACAAAAAAATTCAATATCCAAAATATTGATATTTTTTTCATTAACTGGCCATCAGTTCCTTCAACCCCATCCAAACTCTTCTACTTTCAAGGAAAATCATAATGAAATAATCTAGAATTATCCTCTATGACATATTACTATGAAAGCATCTCGCATTATTAAGTTACATTCATCTCTTCTCTGTTAAAAACACAACTTCCTTTCACATTTCTAGGTAACTGCATGCTGCATGCATACGAGTATTTGCCTTCATAGAAAAATATTGTAAACAGAGAGGCTTATCAAAAGTCCTCATGCAATAGTAAACTTTGACCCTCGTATTTGGAAATAAAGAGGTAGGACTGTTGCACTCAGCAGCACTCTGTACAGCAGCTAAGGAAATAAAGACCATGCACTGCTCTGTCCTGAAACAGTCATACAAACACACAGACACACACACGTGCGCAGAAAGAGTCGAAACGATACTTCTAAGCTGTGTAAAAGTGTTGCATGTATCAGTTCTACAAATCTAACGATCGGCCAAACGGCAAAGCTCTGAATTCATGGCCTACGGAAAAGTCTGTCCAGTAGAATTTTGCGTTTCGCGTTGCCTCGGCCATATTTGAATTCTGTGAAAGCCCAAACGCCAGCAGCAACTGCAATTCGCTGTAAAGTTTACGTTCTTTTAAAGACTGTAACACATACAGCACCTGTGTTTACTCTATTGTGTCACAGGAAAGCTTTAACTAAAAGGCTACTCCTAAAGGGATTATTGTTCATACACAAAACGAGGGATTTATGAAATGTCTTTCCAGGCTTCTTAATATATTAATCAGGTACCAACATTTCTTATAGAAAGAAACTGTTCCTTAATCCTGTGGTGTTAATAAACGAGTTGTCTGTCTAACTGCCTATCTCTCTATCAACAGTGTCTATATATATATATATATATATATATATATATATACATATATATATATATATATATATATATATGCATATATATATATATATATATATATATACATATATATATATATATATATATATATATATATATATATATATATATATATATATATATATATAATTATCTTAAACAAGTTATAATTCTCTCTCTCTCTCTCTCTCTCTCTCTCTCTCTCACTGCCTACCAAGGCCACCAAGTGCCACCATCCCTCACAGCAGGAGGAGTCAACAAACAAGCCACCAATGAAAGCCACAAATTGCACGAGTGAGGAGAATGAAGGGCTGGGTAGAGGCATGGAAGAATAAGAAGAAAAGAGAGAGAGAGAGAGAGAGAGAGAGAGAGAGAGAGAGAGAATGGTTGAGCAGACCAACTTAAAATGGTTGTGTGGGATTGGGGTAACTTCGGGGGGTGGGGGTAGATTTCATGAAGGGAGATTGAGGGATAGGGAGAGATTGGGAGTGGGGGGAGACACACTAGCCTTAGCTGCATGACATGACACGAACTACGATGACGATCAGTTCTCTCTCTCTCTCTCTCTCTCTCTCTCTCTCTCAGCCACTTGTATAAATTCCCAACAAGAATCTACGTCTCATTTTGAACGACGTCTTATGATGGCAATAAGAACTGGCTTCATGGTATCTTGTAGAATTTTCCTGCCAAATGTCGCACCAATTAACCGCAATTTGATGGCAAATTTGAAGTCACGCAAAGTGCATACCTGCTTGGCATCACATTGTCGAATGAACATGACCTAAATTCATCTCGTATTACTAAAAAAAAAAGAGGATGGTTGTCGAAAACCTAGCGGAGAAATGCTGCACAGGTCTCTATAATTTATTCCTGTGACACTGGATTTAGGGAGACTGAATTTTTAAAACATGTCCTGTATTAGCACAAAATGCATTATTATATCTACTACTATCATTATTACTAGTGTACCCGATCCGTCAAAAATAACGTCTAAATATTTAGATATATATGCACACCCACACTCAGATTCAACCCTTCCCACCCCCTCCCCTTTTAACTACAACCCGAGTGACAGGAAATTTTATATATATATATATATATAGTATGTATATATATACATATATATATATATATATGTATGTATATATATACATATATATATATATATATATATAGCCATTAAGCCTCAGACTCAGAGGGTGATCCTTCGGGATTTTATTCTTAAAAGAGTAAAAATCTGGAGCAAGATAAAGTTGCAGAAGTTCGATAACTAAGAAAGAAGAGAACTAATGACAAGTAAAAGACAGAAAGCAATGCAGCAGGACTTGAAAATTCTCCAAAGAATCTCTAAGACGCAATAAGCAGTATTCATACAAGAAATCGTAAAAAATAAACAGCGTATTTGCTAGTTTTATGATATTAAGTATTTATGTAACAGAAAAAAAAAGAAAAGTCGAAATTTTAAGTAAACTTCCCAAAACTACTTAATCTAACCTAGAGGACTGGTGAAACTTTTGTTTTGCGTTTTATTTGTTACCATCAATTTTGTGTATCCAGTAATGTCAACGTTTGCCACAATATTTAGAACTGTTATAAAGTGACAGTTTACAAAGATATTGGACAAAACAAAATACACTATAGCTAAGAGCTATGAAATTATACAATCATAAATACGAGAAAAATTTAAGAAATTATTGGAGCCTTAACAGACTTTTCTAGTGTTCTGCGTATATCATCGAAGAAAAATCAAATATTGTTTTGGAAATATTACTGGATAAACCTTAAAGTTAAATTAAGTGCTCAAACACACAACTGAATTAACTCTCAATATTTAACTCTCATTTTAACATTATAAAGT
>NC_090768.1:37630926-37638426 GCF_036898095.1 Palaemon carinicauda | reverse complement strand
AAATAAACACTTTGCGTGAGAAATATCTCAAAATATTAACCAATTCATGCACTAACACAGAATGTTCTAATCAATGTGCTGGACTCCATTAAAGGTCGCTTATGAATGACAGACTGACCATATACAATATACATATGATCAGTGACCAAGCCCCCTCTCCACCAAAGCTAGAACCAGGGAGGGGCAGGCAATGGCTGCTGATGACTCAGCACTATAAGCTCCACCAAATCTGCTCCCAATTCCTTTGCCCACGAGGATGCTAAGGTTGCCATCCAATACATTATTATTATTATTATTATTATTATTATTATTATTATTATTATTATTATTAGCTAAGCTACAACCCTAGTTGGAAAAGCTAGATGCTATAGGCCCAAGGGCTCCATCAGGGAAAAATAGCCCAGTGAGGTAAGGAAATAAGGAAATAAATAAACGATATAATAAGTAATGAAAATTAGAATAAAATACTTTAAAAACATTAACAACATTACAACATATTAATTTATAAACTATAAAAGGAGTTATGCAAGCCTGTTCAACATAAAAACATTTGCTGCGAGTTTGAACTTTTGAAGTTCTACCGAATCAACAACCCAATTGCCAGGAAGGGACTTTACCAATAGGCTACCACAACCTGCATCTAAAATTAAAGAAATAACAAACCGACTGAAACATTTATCATTCAACACTTACTGATATAATATTCCTTTAACTGCTGAAGCAAGGATGACTTCATGTACAGAGATGCTCCCCAGGGATCATTTCAGCAGTGCAATCCTGTTAACCCCCATCCCCCAAATAAAAAGATACAAACTGCATCCTTGATCTCTAATCAGCCTTTTCTATTGGGACTTTTCTTCTTCCTTAACCTTTGGAAGAGACCTTCTTTCCTCCCCCAACTTGTCACGTGATTAAAATTTCCTGAGGACACATTCATCCGTCACATTCATTCCCAAGTCCCTTTGCGAATCATCCACGGAATATTGACCCCTTCAGCCTCCCCCTAAAAAATGTGGTATGGATATAAGAGTCACCTCTACCGTAAAACTATCCCTGAAAAAAAGACCCCCACTTCCGATTCTTCTTCTTCTGAAAGTGAAATTTGATAACCAAATGGAATGACTATTACAAAATCGACTGATGGAATCAGTTTTCCTTAAAACTGAAAGGTCGCATGTAATGAAATATGCTCCATTTTCTCTCTGAATGGACAAGTTCAAACAAAAAGAGATGGCTATCCGGATAGCGAGCAAATACAGGGTGACCTTTGCTATTTGGGAGTTTCGACATCATGTCATATTTCATAACTTGAAAGATATTTTTTATTTATTCTATAATGAGAGGGTATGAATTTTTACAAGCTTTAAAATTCAAGTTATTGACGTGCGATTGTGAAGTTATGTTAGCCTTGAAGAAATACTTAACTGTGAAATATCTTATATTTGTTTCCAAAAAGTATCTAAACTTCTTTAAAATATAACTAATTAATAATTGCAAGGTAAGTGAAAAATAATTAGTATGGAACCTGCAGATTTCGAGATATACTTACCTTAAGTGAAATATTTCATATGTTTACAATAAGTATCTAAATGTCTTTAAAATATCATTTATATATAAAAAGTCTATAACTATTCAATATTTGCAATGCATGTGAAAACTAATTAGTATGGAACCTGCAGATTTCGAGATTCCGTTTGTATAAAGGCTAATACTTGGAGAGAAAAAGGAAAGAATATTACCTAAAACTGTTAAATGATACTTTTCAAGAAAGTTAGATTTTTCAAAAATACGTCAAATTAATTACAAAAATCTTTTTTTGAAAAAGTTAGTTATAAAACACACTCCTTGACACAGCTAGCCTAAGAAGTGGATTGAGATCCTGTGTCTGAATTTCGAAGCTGAGGAGCACCTAGTGAAGAATTGTGAACCCATTTAATAGGATATCCCTCTAAATGGGATCGAGCCTGGGATTTCAGGCCATCTTATAGGTCAAAACCGTCTATCAACTGAAGTCTGCTACCAGAGTGGTATTAAGCAGTACAGCCAGCATATTGCTGTCTAGTGGAGTCAAGACATTGTGTAAAAACATAAAATATTCCAAGCAAAAGGAATGGATTGTCCTGGATCCCTTGGTGGAATGAAATGGTCCTTAAATGACAAACGATATTCTACTGAATCTAATGACTGCTATGTTTTATTCTTATTGGATGCATGGAAAGGAAAACTATAGCATTCATATGGTTGCTATACTCAATGCAGCGAAAAAAAGCTGATAGAGGAGGGCGCCTGGTTTTAATAGGAATCCCACAATTGGTGCTGCACCTCCTTTCTCCTGTTCCAGTCACACCTCCCTACCCTCTCTATGTCTCTCTGTGGCTAACTTTCTCTTTCTCTGTTTGAAAATAAACTGATGTATTATAAAAATTCTATCTGAAATTATTCCCACTTTTGTTCCACATCACCATTCAGGTAAAATTCCCCTCATCCTAATCTGGCACATGAGGGGAGGGCCTCCCAAGAGCATATGCCATGTTGCTCCTACATATGCGCACAATTTGACAGCTCAATCTCCTGATGAATAAGAAAATAGTTATGTAAGAGGTTCATTTTAATGACGTAGGAATACGCAATTTTACAGCGATGAGGAAGTGTTACCTCAGAGAATCAGTGTCTTTTGGATCAAAGAAGGGTAAAAATGTAGGGAAATAGGAAATGAATTAACAAAAGGGAAGGTTTCCTATCAAGCAAGCGTAATGTGTGGTGTTCTGTAGGGGGAAGAATACGATGGGGTTGGTGTGCTCTGGGCAGGAAGGCCCAAAGATGGTGAGCAACAGTAGGTTAAGAAAATGAGCCGCTGACGTTAAAAGATGAAATACAAAAGAAAAAGAAACCTGAATCGATGATAAAAGAAAAAAGTGAGTCACATGGGTGGCCAGTTGGAGTATTGTGAAAGGTGAGGGGGACGAGGGAGGTGGATGACGGGTGATTTTCCACATGAAACAAGACAAAGTATAATTAGGTGCAGCGAGAGACGAATGTGAGATGAATTGTCTTCAAAGTGATCTAATTACCTTCGCCAACTTCGTTGGGAAGGTTATGTTTTGATATGCGCATGTTTGTATGTATGTCTGTGTGTTTGTGCTTCCAATATCTCAAAAACTATTTGACCAAATCTTATGAAATTTGGTGGGATAATTGGAAATGATCCATGGACAATTTTATTACATTTTGGGGATGATTGGGTCAAAAGTCAAGGACAAGGTCACGAAAAGGTAAAACACGTCATTTTGCCATATTGTGGCCAATTTTTATCTGATTTGCATGAAACTATTGCCAACAAGTCATATTTCAATTGCCGATCTTTTGATATACAAAAATAAAGGCGAATGTATGTGCTCTACCGAGTGCCCGTTTTAGTTAACACTTGTGATTCACAATAAATTGTCATGCACATTGCCACAAATGTAAGTCGTTCTTCTTCCATGTCCTTTTCTTAGCAGACTTGAGTCCCTCCTCTCTCTCTTTCCCACTCCATTCTTTCTTCCTTTTACCGTTTTCTTGAGACCTTTCCTAAAGCAGCACATTAGGCTGCTCGTCCCAACGGCCACTGCATTAAATGGAGTTCACCAGTCATCTTATCTTTCTCTTTCCTTGTAGATGCAGTTTACAGCTGCACTTCGAGTTAGGTTTCCGTTGAAAGTATGACATTTTCTCATATTTAAAAACAAGATTCTGTAAATTGACGCATTTGAATCTATAAGAAGAAATGATTCCTTCACATATGATACTTTCATGATTCTAAAAAAAATAGCAAATATTTTTTAATAAACATTAAGGAAAAAAAAAACTTTCTGTACGTTGACGTATTTGTATCTATAAGACGAAGAGATTATTTTTTCATGATTCTAAAAAAAAAAATACTATACATTCTTTTTAATATACATCAAGGAAAAAAGAACTGTATCTGTAAGTTGACGTATTTATATTTATAAGATGAAGATTATTTTTTCACATAATACTTTCAATGATTCTAAAAAAAAAAACACCATATGGTTTTTAAAAATACATATGAAGGAAAAAAAGAACTAATCATAATAATATATGATCAGACCACATCAAATATCATTAAAAACTGTCGAGTGTCATAAATTGGCATCAAGGACTTAACAGCTAATACTGGTGATCATAACTATGACTGTTGTCTCATTAACTAAAGCCTAATAATAACAATATAAATAATATTAATGATAGTGAGGATTTCATTAATAACATCCTGCTTGATCAAGCGATATTGCAACGTAGCTAGGACCGTAATTTGGATATTTAAAATCATACAAAATAAAAAATTAACCCAAATATTTCGGACTTTATCAAAAGAAAAGCCGAAATAGCATAAGGCCCAAATTCCTTAATTTGGATTTCATTTAAAATCACACAGACTAACGTTAAGATTTCGGGCTTGTGAGAAAAGTGAATAAGTGTAAGGCCCATATATCTTAAACCCAATTAGAAAATTAACGCAAAGATTTCGGACTTTACGAGAAAGGTGAAATAGCATAGAACGCAAATCCTTTGATTTGGATCTCATTTAAAATCAACACAGACCAACGCAAAAATTTCTGGCTTATGAGAAAGGTGAATAAGTGTAAGGCCCATATATTTTATACCCAAATAGAAAATTAACCAAAAGATTTCGGACTATTCGAGAAAGGCGAAACAGCATAAGACCTAAGTCCCTTAATTTGGATCTCATTTAAAATCACACAAACGAACGCAAAGATTTCGGACTTAAGAGAAAGGTGAATAAGTGTAAGGCCCCTATTTCTTATACCGAAATAGAAAATTAACGCAAAGATTTCGGACTTTTCGAGAAAGATGAAACAGCATAAGACCCAAGTCCCTTGATTTAGATCTCATTTAAAACCCCACAGACGAACGCAAAGATTTCGGGCTTATGAGAAAGGTAAATATATGTGTAAGGCCCATATATTTTATACCCAAATAGAAAAATAACACAAAGATTTCGGGCTTATGAGAAAGGTGAATAAGTGTAAGGCCCATATTTCTTATACCCAAATAGAAAAGTAACACAAAGATTTCGGGCTTTACGAGAAAGATGAAATAGCATAAGACCCACGTCCCTTGATTTGGATCTCATTTAAAATCACACAGAGGAACGCAAAGATTTCGGACTTATGAGAAAGGTGAATAAGTGTAAGGCCCATATATCTTATACCAAAATAGAAAACTAACGCAAAGATTTCGGACTTATGAGAAAGGTGAATAAGGCCCATATATTTTATACCCAAATAGAAAATTAACGCAAAGATTTCGGACTTTTCGAGAAAGGCGAAATAGCATAAAACCCACGTCCCTTAATTTGGATCTCATTTAAAATCACACAGACGAACGCAAAGATTTCGGAGTCTATCACAAGAGAGATGAATGAGCATAAGGCCCAAATTCCATACCAAATCCTCTTAATCTTCATTCTCTTTCGCAAATGACAACGACGTGAATAATAGCATGGCTAGGCGTCGAAGCAAATGCGTCCCCCACGAACGCCATTCGACGCAATTAGCGAAAAGATGGCGTTGTGGAGAATTCCACGGACGACCGTTCAATATCGGCGTCCTAGTAACCTGGCCAGCCAGCCGACGGACGAGGAAGGGGGGAGGGGGGGGGGGGGGGGGGGGGGCTCTGGCATAATTCATGTTCTATCGACGGATCATAGAGTTCAGGCACGGCGCCTTCGCCACTGTTTATAACCAGTCGCTGGCATCCTAAACAGCGTGTTAAGGATGATCTTAGAATTAGGATGAATGGCGATGTCAAGGCTATTCAGGGCGTATTTCATTCGCTAACTTTCGATGGGAGGGTCTCAAAGCCATGCTGGAAATCTTCGATAATCCTGAGACGAAAGTCTTACTGTTGGATCATTTTAATTAAGAATTAATCAAATTGTTGTTTTATAATTGATAATATGATAAACTCCTTAGAAACCAATAGAAGGGTATAATTTCTTATAAATATAAGAAATATAAAATATTAATTATTTCTATGATGTTAATCATAGAACAGGAAATGTGAAAAAATAAAAATTACATTTAAATTTTGAATAATTTAAAAGAAACCCGATATAAAAAACAGACACTTATAAATCAAAATAAAAAAAATTAAATAGTTAAGAATAATCTTGAGACGAAAAGATTACTGTTTGATCAATTTAATTAAGAAATGATTTAATTACTGCTTTATAAAGCATATGAAAACCTCAGTAGAATTCAATAAAAGGATTTAATTTCTTATAATAAATATAAAAAAATATAAAATATTAATCCTTTCTATGATATAAATCTTAAGAACCATAGCCCAAAATAAGAACAGGAAATGTGAAACAATAAAAATGACATTTAAATTTAAAACAATTTAAAAGAAATAATTCAATTACTGCTTTATATAACATAAAAAACTCAGTAGAATTCAATAAATGGGTATAATTTCTTATAAAAAATATGAAAAATATAAAATACTTATTATTTCTATGATATAAATCATAAGAACTATAGCCCAAAATTAGAAGAGGAAATGTGAAAGAATAAAAATGACATTTAAAATTTAAAACAATTTAAAAAAAACGCGAGACAAAAAATGTCACTTATAAATCAATAAAAAAAACAAAAACAATTGAATAGTTAAGGAAAGAAAAGTCTAAATTACTCAGATACTCAATTGAAAGACAACAATTAAGCGTTTTGGCTCAGCTTTTTCTACAAACCTAACAAATAAAATACAGCTCAGCATAATCCTGATCAATGAATGGATAATCCTGGATTAAACTGTGGCCTCTTATGGCAAAAACAATAGAAAAAGAAAATTTCGTTTTGAGTAAAAATATTGTTCGTCATTTAACATCAACACGAACATCAGTCGCTGATATTCCACTGCAGGACAAAGGCCTCAGATATCTCCTTCCACTAACGTTTGTTTATTTTCTTTCTATGTCAGTCTATACCCGTAATTTTTCTTAGCTCGTCAATGTATCGTCTTTTCTTCCTTCTCCTGCATTGTTTGCAATCTCTAAGAACTCATCCTGTATTCTGTTTATGGTCTTTCTATGTCAGTCTATACCCGTTATTTTTCTTAACTCGTCAATGCATCGTCTTTTCTGCCTTCTCCTGCATTGTTTGCAATCTCTAAGAACTCTTTCTGTTATTCTTTTATGTCCATGTATTATCTGTTATTCTCATTATATAGTTACTTAATTCACAAACAATTAAGGAAAGAGATATATACACTTTTTTAAAGACATGTCTGTAACTTAATATTCACACCAGTGTTTTAAGACGAATTTATACATGAATTCTACAGGTTCCATTCCCCAAATCTACGTAAAAATATCGTTTACAAGAAATCAAATCTTAACTCAAATAGATTACATAATTTTTTGATACCTTTACAACTGTACACCTAGAGAGAGAGAGAGAGAGAGAGAGAGAG
>NC_090768.1:37590926-37625926 GCF_036898095.1 Palaemon carinicauda | reverse complement strand
TATATATATATATCCCAATGACTGATGTCGTTAATATCACCAATTTTCAGAAATAATAAACGATAAAGCAGTACTCACCAATATTCCTGAACCATAAAGGAGAAGACCGTCCTCACAAGCCTGAAAAAGTGATAATATATAATCAGAAACAAAAATTGTAAAAACAGTGTAAAGAAAATGTAGAAATTTTTCGTATTTTTCAACAGTTTTTTAATAAAAAAAAAAATTATCAAATGCTACACATAAATATCTTCAGTTTCATTCTCCAGATTCCTATTCTTTCATAATTTCATTCTTAAGTTTACTCAGACTTTCTTATCTTGCTAACAATTTTATTATTATTATTATTTTCTAAGCTACAACCCTAGTTGGAAAAGCACAATACTATAAGCCCAGGGGCCCCAACAGGGAAAATAGCCCAGTGAGGAAAGGAAACAAGGAAAAATAAAATATCTTAAGAAGAGTAACAACATTAAAATAAATATTTCCTATATAAACTATAAACACTTTAACGAAACAAGAGGAAGAGAAATCAGATAGAATAGTGTGCCTGGGTGTACACTCAAGCAAGAGAACTCTAACCCAAGACGGTGAAAGACTCTTTGGAACTCTTTCAATAAACTAGGGACTTTCTCTTCACTATCCTCAATCAGTTGCCAACAACAGCTATTAAAAATTTCGTTGAAAATCCATCTTATCAAAACAAAAATTAGCATCTATATTTACTGAATCTTATCTGACTTCGTAAATAACTATAGTCCATTTCTTTTATCGAGGCAGATTTGCACCGACTCGCAGCGGTGCCCTTTTAGCTCGGAAAAGTTTCCTGGTCGCTGGTTGGTTAGAATTATCTCGTCCAACCAATCAGCGATCAGGAAACTTTTCCGAGCTAAAAGGGCACCGCTGCGAGTCGGTGCAAACCTGCATCGCTAAAAGAAATTGACTATAGTCACTATCCTTTCTAGAAATTTCTTCACATGTTTTATTTCGATTAAATACGCTTTATCTACTTTAGAAATTTACAATTTATGCCACTGATAGTCCGCACCCGGCAATATTGCTTCTATCAATTATACGTTTCTCTACTGTAAGTCCATAAATACTACATACAGCTTTTTTTTCTGGTACTTTCCAACTTTCCCAAAAATATACAGAAACAAGGACCATATTCTCAAGATAAATGTGTCAAGGGACCTTTGAAGTATTAGTTTTTTATTGGATCCATCCCTTGGTAGGGGAAGCTACCCAGTATTGTTATATGCGCGCGCATGTGTGTGCGTACATATATATATATATATATATATATATATATATATATATATATATATATATGATATATATATATATATATATATACAATATATATATATATTTATATATATATACACATATATATATATATATATATATAAATATATATACACACACATATATATATATATATGTATATATGTATATATATATATATATATATATATATATATATATATATATATAAAATCGTATCATCAATCTCTACAGTGCAAGTAAAGCCTTTTTTCATGGAAGTTGTCAAAGTGCTACGGTGTTACCCAGGTATATCTCGAATTGAACAATATGACATAATTCAGTATATGGACACCTAATAAAAAATCCATGAACATTCAACATGCACTTTCAACATTAGCTGAGCATTTAAATTGCACACACGAATGTTAGATGTCTTTTGGAAATCAATAAAAAGTTCTATTTTCTAAAAAAAAATTTAAAAAATGAAACCAATAACATGAAGGTGAAACCAAGCTTTATGTTCTATAAATACAAATAGGTTGAAAATGCTGTTTAGAAAATTAATAATCATAAATAGCTTTACTGAACAAAGGCTCCAAATTTTCCATCGATCTTACGCAATTTAAGCCAGAGCGATGTTACAGCATTTAACCTCATTCCAGAGAAGAGCGTTAAATATTACATTTTAATAAGGTTATCAAAAAGGATGATCCAATATGAGACCGGATATTAAGCGGGATTTTTGTGAAAATAATCTTTATACCATTAAAATATCAACGAGTGGGGTTGATCTGTCCGAAAATACTAGTAATGCCAGTCGCTAGTTAATGACACATTTGATATTGATTAAAATATCCGTGACGTGGATATAATGTAACTTTATTAATCCCATTAACATAAGAAAATTATAAAATCAACAAGTGATCAAAATCCCTCGGTAATAATCTTTTTAAAAGCAATGTATCAGTAACATGCGTTTCTCAGTAAGTGTTGCAGAATTAATGCAATTGTTGAAATGCTTGTTATTATTATTATTATTATTATTATTATTATTATTTGCTAAGCTACAACCCTAGCTGGAAAAGCAGGATGCTATAAGCCTAAGGGCTCCAACGAGGAAAAATAGCCCAGTGAGGAAAGGAAATAAGGAAAATAATAAGCCATATGAGAAGTAATGAGCAATTGAAATAAAATATTTTAAGAACAGTAACAACATTAAAAAAAGATTTTTCATAAACAAACCATAAAAAGAGATTTTTGTCAGCCTGTTCATCATAAAAACATTTGCTGGAAGTTTCAACTTTTGAAGTTCTACCCAGTTT
Organism: Palaemon carinicauda; assembly: GCF_036898095.1. Classification (NCBI taxonomy): domain Eukaryota; kingdom Metazoa; phylum Arthropoda; class Malacostraca; order Decapoda; family Palaemonidae; genus Palaemon; species Palaemon carinicauda. Next base: position 37,623,335 of record NC_090768.1, on the reverse strand, counting down.
TCTTTTCTTATAGATATGAGACTGCCTTCCCTATAATAAATTGAAAAATTCATCAACTATTGAACATTCTACAAGCCTGATTCCGTGGAACTTCAGAAGTTCAAAATTTTTGTAATTTCTTTTCTGTTGAAGAGGTTAATATGTGTAGTTTATAGTTTACATATGAATGATCTATTTCACCTCTGTTACTGATCTTAAAGTATGTTACATTTTCATTTCATTACTTTCATATAGTTTATTTATTATTCACCCATTTCCCTAGTATTTTAGTTTACATATGAATGATCTATTTCACCACTGTTACTGATCTTAAAGTATGTTACATTTTCATTTCATTACTTTTATATAGTTTATCTATTATTCACCCATTTCCCTTCCTCGCTGGAATACTTGCCTTGTTGGAGCAGTTGTTCTTATAGCATTCTGCTTTTCCAACCAAGGCAGTGGTTTGGCTAGTAGTAGTAGTAGTAGTAGTAGTAGTAGTAGTAGTAGTAGTAGTAGTAGTAGTAGTAGTAGTAGTAGTAATAATAATGTGCAACGCGTCTAAGACGAGAAACCCACTCAAAATTAAATACGGTAGACCAAAAACAAATTAAAAAATTGAACGAATAAAAAGAAAAGACCAGTTTCCAAAGCAATGCATCTCTGACCCTCAAGATCAGCCAGACAGCCAATGTTTATAATATCATGTGCGGTCGACATTACGGCAACAAGCTTCAGAATTCACAGTCGGCGAAGAGAGAGAGAGAGAGAGAGAGAGAGAGAGAGAGAGAGGGGGGGGGGGCATGTTTGGCGATAAATTTCCAGGAATAGGAATAAAAGGCAAGGCAACTTTAGTGGCGCGCCAGCGATGAATGAACAGTAGGAGCTGATGGAGAGAGAGAGAGAGAGAGAGAGAGAGAGAGAGAGAGAGAGAGAGAGAGAGAGGAGGTTGGGGGAATTAAGCGAGCTTCGACAGGGGGCGGAGAGGGGGAGGGGTTAGAAAGGAGGACGCCATGGGGCTAATAGAGGCTAAATTATTGAGTAAACGTGAAATGTGGGAAGGACAAATATTGCCGTATATATTAAGAACCCGTCAGTACGATTTGGAAGGGGAACATAAGGTAATTTTAAAGAATAGTGAAAGAGAAATCAATAAATGGAAAACAATGATAAATCAAAAAGTATACAATAAAAAAATTAGTAGGAAAGGAGTATCACAAAACTGAAAAAGCATAATTTTCTTTTTTGTTTCTCTACTTTCATTTGTCTTTTTTATCAGCGAGTTTAATACGATTTCCGCTCAAAATAGGACAAGAGAGCGTCGAGTGAAGGAACCTGAATGAATTATGTTTTTTTTCCCTTCATGTAAGTACGCAGCTACGAGGGAGGTGAAATTTGACAAAGCAACAAAAAATAATGTCAAAAAAATTCTTTGAAGCAAACTGAGATCGCCGTCACCGACATTTCCATAGCAAAGGATTTTCAAAAAGGTATTTTGGAGAAAAAAAAAACACACACACACAAGCGTGATGTGATGACTCCTAATTGTGTCTTATGAAGAGATAAAACATACATACACACACATAAAAGCATAATAACTCCTAATTGTGTCTCATGAAGAAGTCTTTCGCTGAAGTGCAAATTATGACTGAAGAGACTATATTTCCCATCCATTCATTCAATAATTTCAAGGCAATCCCACAGAGAGGGGATATAGAGAAATGTGACTCCCATCAATCAATGGATTACTCTCATTCTTTAGTAAAGAAGCAAAAAATATGCCATTCATCAGCTGGGCAATAGAAGACTGTAAAGATACTTTGTAATTGCACATCGAAACATTATGGATGCGTAACTTATGCTTTTGTAGATTGGGACTTTGTAAACAAGGAAGATTTCGCGGATAGATAGATTTCAGGAAACTGGGCTGGGGAGACCATTCATAGTCCATACGTAAATATGGGCAAACACCGCAATATGATAATAATTTTATTGATTTTAAAAACAATGATAATTCTAATATTAATTATAATAATAATTTCAATACTTGAAGCAAACGTTATGAGAGGTTATACACACAAATGGAAGAAAGTTATGATTGTGTTTTGGTGCCTGTACAAGACAGACCGAAGTGGCCGTGGTCTGTGTTCATTTGACCTTGGCAATGAAATAAATAACGGATTGGGCCGCAATTTGGGCATAATTAGAGGGGAGGAAGGTATAGGTTGGGCATCTCCAAACCATGAATGGCCGAGAAGTAGAAGATTAACCCACATCTTGAGGTACACTTCAATTAAGTAAGTGTATACACTCTCTCTCTCTCTCTCTCTCTCTCTCTCTCTCTCTCTCTCTCTCTCTCTCTCTCTCTCTCTCTCTCTCACACACACACACACACACACACACACACACACATATATATATATATATATATATATATATATATATATATATATATATATATATATATATACACATATACAAACTCTCTCTCTCTCTCTCTCTCTCTCTCTCTCTCTCTCTCTCTCTCTCTCTCTCTCTCTCTCTCTCTTATATATATATATATATATATATATATATATATATATATATATATATATATGTATGTATGTGTGTGTTTGTGGACGTGGTAGGCAATGTGTAATTAGTTATTTCTAAGTATGTATGAAAATTCTTTGATCGAATAATCAATATGATACAAGCGTTTCAACTAACAAAAGAAACTACGTTCAAAGTTGAAATATCATTCAAGACAAGTAAAGTAAACACCGGCAGAAGCTAAAGCCGGAAGGAAAAAAGGAATACATTCAAAGAAGCGCATGAAAATAAACGTGGAAGTATTCTCTGAAAAGTTATTTACTTTTGCAAATTTCTGAAACGTTGTTCAAAACAAACATTTCTAAAGTTTGGACCGAGTACTTTTCAAGGTCGACGTGAGTGAGAAAAGTTTGGAAGTTATCGAAGAAAAAAGAAAAAAAAATATATCATAAAACTTTTCAGAGATGTACGCGGAAAGCAGAGGCGACGCCAACGAGAGAGAGAGAGAGAGAGAGAGAGAGAGAGAGAGAGAGAGAGAGAGAGAGAGAGAGTAGGAATAAAAAATCAAAGAATAGAGGATGGCCTGTGACTTGAAATACGAATTGGGTTCACACCCCACATTATTCACTTGCTCTCTCTCTCTCTCTCTCTCTCTCTCTCTCTCTCTCTCTCTCTCTCTCTCTCTCTCTCTCAAACATCATTCCATAATTCTATCTCTAACTTTCTACCACTTTCTCAGTTTTCCCCGCATTATTCCATACCACTCTTTCTGTCTTCCTACCACATTAAACATTATTCCTGACTTATTTTGTCTCTTTACCCTATCATGCCCTACTATTCTTTTTGTCTTCTTTCAACATTATTCCTCACTTATCTGCCTGTCTTCTAAACACATTATTCCTCACTTCTCTGTCTTCTTGCTACATTATCCTGCCCTTCTCTTTCTGTCTTTATACCAGACCATTCCTCACTTTTCCCTCTGTCTATCTCAAGGAAGTTATTTTTCATCCAATTTTCGTTTCAATGTTTTAAGGAAATTGATTAAACCCTTTACCTCTTACCCTCACACAGTTCCCTGTCTGTCTATCTGTCACTCATACATGAACGAAGAAGACTAAATTCAGTATAATTCCAAAATCTTAAGGAACGCGATGGGGTATTTAAGAATAGTTTTCATAGTTTATACATGGAAGATTTATTTTTAAGTTGTTACTGTTCTTTTCTTTCATTTATTTCCTCATATCCTTTCCTCACTGGACTATTTTCCCTGTTGTAGCCCTTGGACTTACAGCATCTTGCTTTTCCAAATAGGGTTGTAGCTTAGCAAGTAATAATAATAATAATAATAATAATAATAATAATAATAATAATAATAAGATATTTTTCTTCTATAACCAAAATAATTTAACAGAAGGGATTGCCTGTAAGAGCAAATTTCAGCCTTACATGAAATTAGGAATGTTTTGATGGATAGAATTTGCTCACCAAAACCTTTATGAATGGATGACGAAACTCGCTTGTATGACGTCAAGATCTGAATCTTACAGTTAGGTTTTTTCTGCTGAATTTTCCTTGTACTCCATATTCATTCTTATCATCTATTTATTTGTTTATTTATTAATTTATTGATCTTTTTGGGACAGTGAACGCTTCAGGAAATAAATCTATAAAAAGAACATTTGACTAATGTTGAATACAAAGTGAAGAATCCGAAGAGCGTCCCACTTTGGTTGGAAACGTACTTTTAATGCCAATAATCCAAATATGTTCTTAAAAAAAATACGACATAATTTTATCACAGAAAGGACGGACACCTTATTCGGCTCTACACACACACACACACACACACACACACACACACAAAGTATGGGCCAGAACAGGAAATAAAGTACTGTGCAGTAACTTCAATCCTAGGCTGATATGCTACTTCAACAAATCGACATGGACAAGTAAAGTAACCACCACAACAATCTAAATTTTTTTTTTATATATATAAAAGTTTTTTTTTTAATATAATCTTCTTTAAACAGTGCTATCTAAAACATACATACAGATATTTCAAAACCGAGAACCATTTTTCTATTAATAAACGGCAAAATTCACATAAATATCCTCTACTTCTCATGAATAATATCTTTCGTATGTTTTTTTCTCAGAAACATGCTCCGTGGATATCCCAACTAACCTTCTAGTTTACATTCCTAGCACTATCTTAGTAACTATTAATCTCATACTTATAATAGAACTGTTTTCCAAATTCCCCAACACTGTCCCCATTTCTCCGTTGCCTAATGTTTCAAGAATTCTGCTGGCATTCCCCACTACATACATAACCTTTGTGATTGTTCACTTTTCAAACAACCGCTTTGATTCGTGGAATTGTTAGTCCTTGTAATCACTACCTTATATTGGTGTCTCTCTCTCTCTCTCTCTCTCTCTCTCTCTCTCTCTCTCTCTCTCTCTCTCTCTCACCAATTATATTAATATTATTATTCCAATGGGCATAAGGTAGTTTTTTATTACTGCTGTTGAAGTTCATTTTCTCAACAACATTCCTCATATTTTCAAAAAAAAAAAAAAAATAAATAAATAAATAAAATAAAATAAAATAAAAAAAAATAAAAGAAAGAAAAAAAAAAGACTTGGTATTCCATTTTAGTACAAAATCTTCCTCATCACTTATGATCATATATATATAAAGTCTGTGGAATCCAATTTATACGGAACATTTTATTATTCAGGAAATTTCTTCAAAATTATTTTTATTAAGAGCAATAAAGGTCTTCTATAAAAACATTATTCTACCTTTTACTTTCAGCTTCTCAGATATTACTTGTTTTACGGGCTGCATGCAAAACACCTACTTAGCATTTAGAATGGTAAATCTGGAACCTAGCACTTGGCATGGTAAATCTGGAACCTAGCATTTAAAATGGTAAATCTGAAACCTAGTATTTAGCATGGTAAATCTGGAACCTAGCATTTAGTTTGGTAAATCTGGAACCTAGCATTTGGCATGGTAAATCTGGAACCTAGCATTTAACATGGTAAATCTGAAACCTAGCATTTAGCATGGTAAATCTGGAACCTAGCATTTAGCATGGCAAATCTGGAACCTAGCATTTAACATGGTAAATCTGAAACCTAGTATTTAGCATGGTAAATCTGGAACCTAGCATTTAGTTTGGTAAATCTGGAACCTAGCATTTGGCATGGTAAATCTGGAACCTAGCATTTAACATGGTAAATCTGAAACCTAGCATTTAGCATGGCAAATCTGGAACCTAGCATTTAGCATGGTAAATCTGGAACCTAGCATTTAGCATGGTAAATGTGAAACCTAGCATTTGACATAGTAAATCTGGAATCTAGTATTTAGCATGGTAAAATTGGAACCTAGCATTTAGCATGATAAATCTGGACCCTAACATTTAGCATGGCAAATCTGGAGAGTAGCATTTGACATGGTAAATCTGGAATCTAGCATTCAGCATGGTAAATCTGAAATCTAGCCTTTAGCATAGTAAATCTGAAACTTAGCATTTAGCATGGTAAATTTGAAACCTATCATTTAGCATGGTAAATCTGAAACCTAGCATTCAGCATGATAAATCTGAAACCTAGCATTCAGCATGATAAATCTGAAATCTAGCATCTAGCATGGTAAATCTGGAACCAACCAACGTAAACATAATACTTTACAACATGGTTCTCTGGGGGTTACATCATTAATAGCCATTGCCATTACTTTTTACCTTATTAGTCCTACATTATAGCAGGGTCGGCTGCTCCAGTGAACTTCATCTATTTTTATTCCATCCCACCCATATCCCTCATAACATACATCCATCTCACCCGCAGACGTCCAACACTCTTGCTTGAGGGTACACTCGTACACACTATTCTATATAATTTCTCTTCCTCTAGTTTTTTCAAGTTTTGAGAGGGTATATATGAAAGATTCATTTAAATATTGTTACTGTTCTTAAAATTATTTATTTAAATTGTTAATTATTTCTCTTGTAGTTTGTTAGCTCTTATTCCCATTATTCACTAGGCTATTTACCCTGTTGGAGCCCTTGGGGCTTATAGCATCCTGCTTTTACAACTAGGGCTGTGGCTTAGTAAGCAATAATAATAATAATAATAATAATAATAATAATAATAATAATAATAATAATAATGATGATGATGATGATGATGATGATGATGACAGGGGGAAGAAGTATGATAATTTTGCATTTTCGTAGCTCTCTTTATTGATTCCACTTTCTCTCTTCTTATTGCATAGCTAGTGCACTTTCTACTCCTTACTACTTACGTCATACTTCAAAAATCTCTTAAATGCAGTTTCCACAAGACGAAACCATTTGGTTTACCAGTTCATTCCCTTATCTCGAGTGTGGAATTTTTCATTCATAGTTTACCATTTCCCAATCATATGAAACGGGTTAGTTACTAATTGAAAACAGAAGCCAATTAACTCGCAATGCTCATCGAATTAAACTTGTGTTATGCTCCCATGCCATATCAGCCTTTCTCCCATGAAAAATAATTAAATTGATAATTTAAATAAATTCCCTTGATAAAAAGTCTGAGGCAATTCACCCTCATAATACATAATCAAATACATTTCAAATACACTTCAGAAATTCAAACTTGCAGCAAATATTTTCTTGTTGAACAAGTTGATATAAGTCTTTTTATAGTTTATATATGAAAGATCTGTTTTGATGTTGTTACTGCTTTTAGAATATTTTAATTGTTCATTATTTCTCATATCGTTTATCTATTTCCTTATTTCCTTTCCTCATTGGGCTATTTTTCCCTGTTGTAGCCCTTGGGATTATAGCATCTTGCTTTCCCAACTAGGGTTGTAGCTTGACTGGTGGTAATAATAATAATAATAATAATAATAATAATAATAATAAGTGTTGCCTTCCATGATACCAAGCACTAACCATATTATTATTATTATTATTATTATTATTATTATTATTATTATATATACACATACATAAATATATATATATATGTATATGTATATATATACACACATACATATATATACATACATACTTATATATATATATATATATATATATATATATGTGTGTGTGTGTGTGTGTGTGTGTGTGTGTCTTAATCTGCTCCAATGACTCTGATACCCTGTAGCCCAAATCATTTAAGATAAAAAAACAATAAAAAATAAAAACATAATAACATGGATATAAAATTATAACCTCACGAATCACCAGTCCCATATGTATCCAGAATGAGCGACTTAACAAAGGGATAAGCTTAACCTGGAACAAGAGCAACTCGGCACCATCTGGGATCAGGTCAGGACAGTGGATCGATCGCTACACCTGAGGTCAGCGACACTAAGACCTCTGACTCCTGAGATATGCCGAGGCTCACTTAAATAAATACGCGAACGAACATTGGAATCGTGAGGATAATCCATATATAGTTTTATATCCAGGTATGATCGAGTTATATTTTAGATAGATGATATTTTAGATAGATGAATGTTTATAGGAATTAAGATCAATGTTTATTATTTAACAATAATTACGACATAAATATTTATATAAATTTATACATACATACATACCCATATATATATATATATATATATATATATATATATATATATATATATATATATATATATATATATATATATATATACTGTATATATATATATATATATTTATATATATATATATATATATATATATATATGTATATATATATATATATATATATATATATATATATATATGTATAATTATCTTTTCATATATATACACTTATACATATCTCCCCATGTATATTTACGTTAAATCATGAAAGGGCCATAAATAACTATACAACACACCCTGGATAACTTATCAGACAAGTCCCTTGTCTCTTAAGTAATCTATGGAAGCAATATAATATAAAAAAATATTATACGAAACAGGGTAGTACGCCGCTGAAAGTAAGTCACTTAACAACAAAAAGATAAAAGATAAAATGTAGAATGCAAACTGAAGAATAGAGAAAGCCCTTACCTGTCGTATATTTTTTTTTTTTTTTTGATAAAGATTTTCACCAAGTCGTATATCTAAAAAATATTCTCACAGAAAGATTAAACACTTTTAGAAAATAAAAGATTTCTAAATAAATGAAAAAATGTCTCAAAAGGGTACGTTAAGTTTTCAGGTCTAACCATGATATTTATGCTCTTACACAGACAAAGATAAAATTAACCAACACGTGCTCTCAGGGGATTAATGATTTCAGATGTGTAAAATCCAGAATGTTGTTGGTCTTATAATGTGCGTAGATGCCTAATAAAACCCCTGAACTGGATTTAATGAGAGCTAAGAAAGGGTTCAACCACCATTAACACGCAACAGGTACCAAGGGAAGATACTAAATGATAAAATTATGTCTGCTAATTTCACAGATAATTAATCTTAAAGACATTACCAAGGTGATACCTGTATAATTATATACAAAATTCCCCAGTCAACCGAATATCGAGTTAAAAAAATAACTGTCATCTAATATGTTAAAAAGAGATGACAATTTGCAGAACAATCTACAGAATTCCTTGATGTAATAGGTTGGCCAAGGCACCAGGCACCCGTTGAGATTCACTTGAGACTTATAGGGTCCTTTGATTGGCCAGATAGTACTACATTAGATTCCTCTCTGGTTACGACTCATTTTACCTTTGCTTACACAGACACCAAATATTCTGACCTATACTTTACACATTCTCCTCTTTCCTCATACACCTGACAAGAAGATAACCGTGAAATTCTTCACTCAAGTGGTTAACTATTGCACTGTAGTTGTTCAGTGGTTACTTTCCCTTTGGTAAGGATATAAGAGCCTCTATAGCTATGGTAAGCAGCTCTTCTAGAATAAGGTTACTACAGAATTAAACCATTGTTCTCTAGTCTTGGGTAGTGTCATAGCCTCTGTACCATGGTCTTCCATTGTCTTGGGGTAGAGTTCTCTTGCATGAAGGTACACTCAGGAACACTATTCTATTTTCTTCCCAAGTAACTAGTCTAATGAACAATATGGAGTTGAAAATATTTAATTTCACAAGCACTGAAGAGTTGAAATTAATTGTTTTAACAAAGGCTGATGTAAAAGTAGAAAAAAAAAAAAACTTCAAAAATATAGATTTCATGCGAAAGAAATAATGGCAAAACGGCTGACGGTGCAAAATACACCTGATGTTGACTAGGAATGAGAAAACTTTACATGTGAAAATTTATAGAATGTCTTGATACTCAAATCCAGTTCCAGAGATTACAGCTTGGAAAATAAATTGAGTGTCAACTGATAACATAAGGAGGTAATAATAAATCTATATATATACATATATATATGTGTATATATATACATATATATATATACATACATACATACATATATATATGCATATAGATTTATATATAAATATAAATATATATATATATATATATATATATATATATTGGCAGTCATTTCCATATCAGAAGCTCAAATTAACGGAGTCCGGTTCAAGTAGTAGAGAAGCCAACCACAACATGGTATTTGCACAGGTGAATCAGTGACCTGCCTTATTGCTAAACAAACTAAACATTTATCAAGGGCAATTACGTTTCAACAATACGAGGCAAATTCTAGAATGCTCAAGTTATCAATAGGTTACTTGAAAACCTTAAATCTCTGAAGTAGTTGAGAAAATTATTCTCTTGTTCACTTACCTAAACCATATGAATTTGAATACATTAATGGTAGTTTGCCACTCAAGTTAATAAACACACGAGTATGATTACATATATATATATATATATATATATATGGGTTTGTGTGTGCGTGTGTGTGTGTATATATGTGTGGTTTGCTGTGATCGCTCACACAAAAGTCTCCCACCCATCACCAATTCACACTGGTCAGCGTGGTGATGAAGACTGGTCAAACCAAACATGAATAAGGACTATGACTGGGGTATTTAGCCTGGAGTGGACTAGAAACGGTTGTTTTTTATGTATGTATGTATGTATGTATGTATGTATGTATGTATGTATGTATGTATGAATGTATGTATGAATGTGTATATATATATATATATATATATATATATATATTAATATTGTGTGTGTGCACGCGCGCGCGTAACAACGTATTCAATTATCCCAGAAGTTCTTTAATCCCAAATAACAAACCCTCATCCACATGAAAGCGCTTTAAAATATATATTCTTCAGTATTAATCCATTGTGAATTAATACTAGTTTAATAATAGTGGAGATTTTTATATCCCTGTATTCTCCCAATTACCACAGCAACGTCGACTACAGCACAAAAAGAAATTAAGATGCATAAACAAATATTTACATAAACATAAAAATACAATCTATACACATCAATACACACTTAACCACATATGTATATGATACATTCAATGCGTGGGTAGAGTGCATGTGTACCTTGTATCACATGACTAAATATTAACGAGTTAAATATGAATATTATTATCAATAATAATAATAATAATAATAATAATAATAATAATAATAATAATAACAATAATAATAAAGGAGCATATGGTAAAAATATTTAAGGAATACACACACAACAACAGTGTCCCGAGAGCCGCAGGGGGCATCTTACGGCATTGCCAAAGAGGAAACAGTGCCATGTTGTTTGTTGAACTGCGCCTGCGCAACCTTCACCACTTCTACTGAAACGTCTATTTTCTCCCTAGAGCACACAACCACACAAACAAACATGATTAAATTTATTAATTGTTTATAATTATTTTATTTTAGTTTTTCATTCTCATATCGTTCACTTATTTCCTTGTTTCAATTCCTCACTGGGCTATTTTTCTCTGTTGGAGCACTTGGGCTCATAGCATCTTGTTTTTCCAATTAGAATTGTAGCTTAGCTAATAATAATAATAATAATAATAATAATAATAATAATAATAATAATAATAATAATAATAATAATAATAATAATTGAAATATAAAACTACTTATATGTATAATCCCATTAATTGACAAAACTACATAAATTGGCATAAGATATATTCATGCAGATACAAATATATATATATATATATATATATATGTATATATATATATATATATATATATACACACACTGTATATATACACTGTATATTACATTAAAAATGTAATCAATCTCATATCGCTATAAAACAAAATCACAATTAATGAAAAAAGTAGAATGAAAAAATAAAGAAGTAAGAAGGTTTGAGCCTAAAAGGCAACATTTCAAGTCTCTACGAGTATCGAATATTGCTCTCTAAGGAATTCCTTAGTCAAATATTGACCAAATCTAAGCTAAAACACCCACTCCCTTACTCACATCAGACAGTGATACGAACATGTAGGTAACTTAAATTTCTACACTGGATCTTATTGATAAGATATCAATATATATATATATATATATATACATATATATATATATATATATATATATACACACATATATATACATATATATGTAAATATACATATATATACATATACATATGTATATATATAATATATATATATATGTATATATATATATATCCATACATATATACATATGAATATATACATATACATATTTATAAATATATATATATATATATATATATCTTCTCTCTCCAAATCCATCTCTATATGCATACATCCATACATACATCCATACATACATATAAAAATGCATTTAAATACGTATATCTATATACACATATAGGCTATATATATATATATATATATATATAATATACTGCATGTGAAAAAACATAAACATACTCACACACACACACACACACACACATATATATATATATATATGTGTGTGTGTGTGTGTGTGTGTATTATGTATACATATATGTATATATATGTGTGTGTGTGTGTGTGTGAGTAATTGTGAATGCTGCTATAGTTGATTCAACTTCCCCATCCTTTAATAATTCTGGCTGAAAACCTTGAATTCGGAATTTAGGAATTAAAAGAAATAAAAATGCTCATTAACAAGAGGATTCGAATCTGGGTCTGGGAAAGCACCACACGAACAGTAACACACCAACCCTCACAAAAGATAAAATTCTGGTTCAAACATACAGTACATTATAATACCAGTCGAATTTAGTTTTACTTTTCCTTTATATGAAATAGATATAAGTTTATGCTGACTATGTAATTTTGAAGTATCACCTCACGACTAAACATTAAAGAAACAAATATCATGAATATCATTATCAATAATAATAATAATAATAATAATAATAATAATAATAATAATAATAATAATAATAAAGGAGAAAATGGTAAAAAGATTCAATGTTAAAATCTAGTGATTATAATCACCATTATATCAATGCAATTAACACTTAACTAATCGATTCTTTGTCACTTTTGGAAAAGTCTTCCCAGAAAAAAATATATTAAATTTTTGAGGAAAAGTATGTGTTCATCCAACCAATAGCTCCAGCTTATATCAGGAAATAATAGAGAGAGAGAGAGAGAGAGAGAGAGAGAGAGAGAGAGAGAGAGAGAGAGCATTTACGACTAATCATCATTTCGGCACACAATCACATCAACCGTTCAAGAACAGCAGATGTGTAAAGGTACAATTCTGCCCCTGATCTATTTCTTTCAATATTTAGAACTATCCGTTTGCTTGCTATAATACCAAGTTATTTATCATTATGATTTACTTACTTGAATAAAATGCATATGTCTTTCAATATTACATAAATACGCTGCAATAGATTTCTTAAATAATTTCCTGTCCTGAAATTTATCACGTGCAAGTCTTTTGAAATCTTATTTTCCCACTCACTTTTATATACAAAAGTTTTCAAATACATTAACTATTCCTTATTTAACAGTGTAACTTCATCATATAATTATTGCAGTATCAAAGAATGGGCATAATGAAATTTTTATTACTTTTTAATAGTTCCATTCTTTAAAATATAATCTATCCAACATTCTTACGAGTACAGTTTTGTAATACTATTAACGGTTATATCTTTATTTTTTAAATCGTAAGCTAGTTATCTTCATTTAAAAACTATGTGCGTTTTTGCACATTCTTATGCAATTTTTATGGTTGGTGGATTTAACGGGGTAAATTATTTAAAAGACCATTTCACCCATACCAAACTGACCCTAGGTGCGCTCAGAGTAATTTAATGCAGGGTAAGTTTGAGACGTCATACTTGTTCATACCTACTGAACAGGTCATTAAGCAGACGCAAAAGGTCTTAGTGACCGATAATAGTTAGATATGATCAGAACCCACGTCAGTCCTGGGAGGACCAGGCAATAACTGCTCATGATTAAGCAGGTAAAACTGCTGCCTCTTCCCCCAAGAAAAAAAAAAAAACCCTCTGTTTAAAGCTCCCGAAATAATTATGATCGTGATTTCTAGTCAATTAAATCGTGGCAGAACTTCAGGACAAAATTGATGGTGGAAGATTAATTACTAGACTACTCATTTTCTGAATGGAAGAGGAAATACTGGTAAAATTGGGTAAAATTGATAAAATAAGAATTACAAAAATCAAAGGACATAAAGAGCGGAAAAATTATTATACCACTGTCTAAACATATATAAAAGAAAAAAGGGGTTGAATAAATAAGTAAAATTAAAAATGAAAATCATGGGAAAATATTTTCAAAAAGTGAGAATTTCCATAACAATCACTAAAATAATACAATATAAAAAAAATCCCAGACAATCAAATAAGGCAAACACTTTGACAAGATATTGAAAATACAAAACAAGTAGTATTTCGGGGAGAAAAAGCAGAGGAAATAGTAAATAACAAAACAAAATTAAAACATACGATGGTTTAATGAGTTTGACAGCAACATTATACTATGACATTTACAAATTAAACCTACCAAATATACTAATAAGGGAAAAAATTCTGAATGGGATCATATACCTACATATTTTGTGCTGATTAACATTGCATTTGTTAATGTAGGCAAACACCTCTCTCTCTCTCTCTCTCTCTCTCTCTCTCTCTCTCTCTCTCTCTCTCTCTATATATATATATATATATATATACATATACATATGGAAAGAATACATTACTGAAAATAATTTGATTCAACAAGTACAGTATACAGAAAGGAGCACAAAAACATACACACCTTATACATACAAACATCCACATATATCTTTATGTATACTAAATATGCATTTATATAATATACATAAATAAGTGTGAATATGTGCATAAGATAAATATGTTTTTGTATTACTTTCTGTGTACTGTACCTGTTGATTAGATTATCCCTAAAAAAATTTGTATTCTTTCATTTTATTTTTTATTTTTTGACAACTTCAAAGTTATTTACCATTAAATATGCATATATGTGATCCCATTCAGAGGTTTCCTTTTCTTCATCAATATATTTGACTGTTTCGATAAAAAAAAAAAGTAGACAAAGGTCTAAAATAACGCCATCATACCTAAATTATAAATTCGTTCAAAAATCGAAAGCCAATTTATCAAAATCAACATTATTGTCACTGTAAAGTGCCAGGGATATATTGATGTCCTATTATGGTTAAGCCAGCAGTAATTTATCATTTATGGCAAATTCCATTTGCTAACAATTAATCCCTTTTAAAGACCGCCTTCTGGTGTCTTTCTATTTTGTCCTACTGTTTCAAAACATCATATCCATATATATATATATATATATATATATATATATATATATATATATATATATATATATACATATATATATATATATGTATATATATATATATATATATATATGATGTCAAAGGAACCCTGACCATTTAAACTATACGTTTTGTTTTGAATAATTTATTTAAAACAACGAATGTTACATGCTATTCCAAACTGTTGTAAAACGCGCGGGGTTTGGAGGCATACCATTCAGTAATAGAGAGAGAGAGAGAGAGAGAGAGAGAGAGAGAGAGAGAGGAAAGCCCAAAAATCATAAATATATCAAAACTAATTGGTATACCTGATGGTATAAGAGAGAATACACGATTGCTACATCCAAAGCTTTATCTTTAATTATTCTGAATCTAACCAATGACAAGTTACATTCATAAGATTATAATTTTCTACTTCTAATATATTTCGTGCAATTATACTAGATATCATTTGGACCTTCTTTCGTTTTTAGCACAAATAGTTATTTTGACGATTCCTCAGCTGAGAAGTATCTCCATCTCTTTAAAGGTCGCTCATGAATGGCAGAGGCAAAGGACAGTGACATTGCCCTATCAAGCAGGACAAGGCCTTAGAGACTGACCATATATACATATGATCAGCGCCTAAGCCCCCTTTCTACCTGAGCCAGGACTAAAGAGGGCTAGGACATGGCTGCTGATGACTCAGCAGATAGACCTTTAGGCTCCCTCAAACGCCCCATCCTTAGCTCACTAGGATGGTGAGGTTGCAGTGACCAAAGGAACTAACGAGTTTGAGAGGAACTCGAACCCCAGTCTGGCGATTACCAGTCAGGGGCGTTACCACATCGGCCACCACAACCTTTAAAAAAGATATTTTCTTACACAAATTACTGTGGAAATATTCAATCTCAAAACAAATTTCATGACTAGTTGCAAAAAAAAAAAAAGTCCACTACACCAGCTGCTCCCTATGCGGAATATTCAATGACATTATGACAACAAATTCCTACACTTTTTCACCTTAAATATATAGCGTTAATTTTTTCGCTTCCTGGATATTAAGGGATATTAAGCTCCCTCTATTGCAACAGTCTCTCTAACCTCCTTCAGTTGTAAAAAAAATCATCTCCAGCCCTTCATTTTCGTTAGAGAGAAAAAAAATGATCACTGAATCTTTCACGATTAATACGCATTTTATCTCATCTTCATTGCTGTACATATTCCATCCTCATAACATTTTATAATAAAATTTTACTATAAACATGCTTCATCTCTTATGCATTCAACTTTCCAACGGGAGATTTGGCTTAAAAACCATTCAATATTCACAAACAATTTATATAAAAGAAGAGGCTTAACATGTTTATGCATTCGAACTTTGATTTCCACAGACTCTTATTTTTTACCCTTACCAAAAAGAATCAACCACTTTCATTCAGAGGATTCATTGCTCCCCCTTCTAGACTTCTGCTTAGCATGATAGTTAATGGTTGCATATGACAAAATACTATGATCAGTTTCTTCTCACTATCTCTAGTAGAAACTGAAGAAACTTGTGGAGATTATTATTATTATTATTATTATTATTATTATTATTATTATTATTAAATGCTAAGCTACAACCCTAATTGGAAAAGCAAGATGCTATAAACCCAGGGGCCCCAACAGGGAAAATAGCCCAGTGAGGAAAGGAAACAAGAAAAAATAAAATATTTTAAGAACAGTAACAACATTGAAATAAACATTTCCTGTATAAACTATAAAAGCTTTAACAAAACAAGAGGAAGAGAAACTAGATAGAACAGTGTGCCCAAGAGTACCCTCAAGCAAGAGAACTCTAACCCAAGACAGTGGAAGACTATGGTACAGAGGCTATAGCACTACCCAAGACTAGAGAACAATGGTTAGAACAATGTATGAAAATCAGGCAGATGTTGCCTTGATCAGTAAGATGGAAGGTGGAATAATGGATGGGGTTGATTATCATCATCATCATTATCAAAATTAAGGAGATTATCCAGCTCAATTCGTCAAACTTGACTTTTCCAGAGTTGGGCCAAATAAACTCGAGGGATAAAATATTATATACATTCAATTTCAGTGATTAAAAATCAATTTGAGATAAATCTAAATTTTACCTATTAAACCTATGCCTCTTTAAATCTTCGAAAATGAAAAAAAAACTCACAATCAGATAAAATGTCAGAAAGATTTCTGATCGAAACATAAAATTCTTCGTCTTTTAAAGACTGCATTCAGAAAAGATACCTTACGCTTAAAATCGTATTACACTCACTATATTTGGGAATCATCCCATCAGGTGTACACATTAAAAAGCCATTGGTCAATCTTGTATGACCAATACGCAATCTTGCAAAAAATAACTTCAGTTTTTCTGTCTTTCTGCTCTGATGATTCCCAAGTAGAAAAGATCGGTTTCATTTGTCTTAATTTATCATTTTCAGATTTATTATCATACATAGTTTGTCATTTTGTTACAATAAAATGCTTTATGATGGGGAGTTTAATGCCCAGTTGCGGGAAATTTATAGCTGGTTTAGCATCGGCATTTGCTTTTTCCTTACTACATCTTCAGCACGGGACAGAATCCAACATATTTCAATATTTATTCATTTATAGATTTTGTCAACTTCAACTTGTTATGCCAGTTGATTCTTATATGTGTAAACTTTATGGAATTTTATAGCAATTCTTGAATAGGAATAAATGACAAAGTGATAGTTCACATGTACTATAAATACTGATGGTTCACTGGGTAATGAGAGCTGACTTGTTTTCCCCCAGGGATACTGCAGCAAGGACCTGATTTTCAGCCTTTTCCTTTCAAGTTCCTGATTTTCAGCCCTTTGGTTTCAAGGGCCTGATTTTCAGCCCTTGGGTTTCAAAGGAACTGATTTTCAGCCCTTTGATTTCAAGGGCCTGATTTTCGACCCTTTGTTTCAAGGGCCCGATTTTCCGCCCTTTGGTTCCCAGGACCTGACTTTTCTGCCCTTGGGTTTCCAAGACACTGATTTTTAGCCCTTGGGTTTCAAAGGGCTTGATTTTCAGGCCTTTGGTTCTAAAGGCCTGATTTTCAGCCCTTTGGTTTCCAAGATGTAATTTTTCAGCCCTTTGGTTTCTAAGACGCAGATCTTTAGCCCTTGGGTTTCAGAGGAACTGATTTTCAGCCCTTTGATTTCAAGGTCCTGATTTTCGGCCCTTTGTTACCAAGGGCCTGATTTTCCGCCCTTTGGTTTCCAGGACGCAGATTTTTAGCCCTTGGGTTTCAAAGGAACTGACTTTCAGCCCTTTGATTTCAGGGACTAATTTTCAGCACCCATACATGATTTGGAGCCATCAGTACCTATATTATACCAGATTACGATATGGTAAGAAAAAAGAAAACGATTTTATAGGTGAAATAAGAAAGGTAACAGGGAACTGAAGATTGGTTGTTGAATTCATATGGAATAAATGGAAGTTTATAAGAAGAAATGCTTGCATATTATAAGCTGAATAAAAAGGACTGAGCAGATGAAATATTCAAAATATTAAAATGGCGTGAGATGCTTAGCATGGGTAAAATATGTCAATGTTTTAAGCGAGTTAGGCTACGTGTATAGGATGGAGGACAGGTATGCTGGTGAAAATATTGTCTAATTCGGAGAGATAATGACTGATGAGACGAAGCCGACCTATAGAAAGCTGGAGAGAGAAAAAAACTAAACGAAAAACAAATGGCCTAGAAGTACAACAAAGCATGCATGAATATAAGAACGACAGATGAATGAATTGTCTAGTATGGTGGACGTTTTCAGCACAGAGGTTCCCTTCACGATTTTGCAGTTAAAATATGAATGAGATAGTGATGGCATTTTTTTTTTCTTTCTGAAGCCACCCCATTTAAGAAGGTATTGGTTTAGTTTAACTCACTCTTCCACACATGCACGCACACACATGAAAAAAAAAAAAAAAAAAAAAAAAAGGCCGATTGGCATAAGTTTATAGAGGGGGTTGAACACACTGTTAGTGAGTCGTCTGTGTTGATATATGGGGAGACTAAATTTGGGGAAATTCATCCATGATTCGACAATTAAAGAATCCATGTGTGTTTTTTCTCTAATATATATATATATATATATATATATATGTGTGTGTGTGTGTGTGTGTGTGTATGTGTATGTGTGTGTGTGTAAAGCATAAGCATTATCAAAAACTGACAAAATGAAAATCCATCACTTAGGCCGACTGATACCGCCACTACAACGAACTGTAAGGGCAGCGCTGCTTTAGTGCCTAAGCCTAAATCATCGTAAAATTCTTAACAGTTGCTCCTTTCCAGTTTAAATTACACCCAAACAAAACGAAAAGGAACATTTCACTCATAATCTAACAAAGATTTGTCAAGAAGTAAAATGAAGAAGAAAGTAATGTTTCATTATCGTCACAACGAAAGATTTGGTCTCGAGCACCAACGCTGTGTGGTTGGGAGACACAAAAACACAAGTTCTGGCGCTAATATAAATTACATTACACTGCAGTCATCTTTCGTATTCATCAGCTCTGAAGCTAATCTGACGTTATGAGTCATGTTATGAGCTGGTGCATTCGATTCATAATTAGGTCCGAGTATCATGGATATAATAATATGATGACAGAGAACACAACGAAAAGTATTGATTGTGATATCGATTTTCGTGAACTGGCGTCCCAGCAACTCTTGTAGACGCAGAAAATATATTTATGGAGGCATAAGAATTTTGGGCAATACAATTACCAAGTTAGGGAGTAAATTGGGTTAACCAACTGGCCACTACTACACGTCAACAAATGTTATGGTGTTCCTCAGATACTGGGCTGAATCACCTGGTGGCGAGACCAAGAAGTTTGAACTGGGATGAGTATAAGTTATAGGCCTATACCTTGATATCCTGGTATAAATGCTTGTTAGTATTTGTGTTATTTGCTCCTTCACATGATTTTGCAACATATTGCACGGCAAATGAACCATCATATGCAGGATTTATGAAGTACAGGTGAAAAGATAAAGGAACTCAGTCACACGATAAAGCCATCCCCTAGTACCAGTCTACGCATCTACCCAACACCGCGGCAAGAACCGACCGTTCTATGAAAAAATAGAATTTGAAAAACTAAAATTGTGTAAACACTCACGGATTTTGTATCAAATTCGGAGAGATTCCGAAACGTTCGATGAAAATCTTGCACAAACAAACAAATTCACACACACGGTTGGGGACGGCCATCTGCAGCACTCGACGCTAAACCGTACAAAGGCGTGATAAAGAATGAAGAGGTATAATCGAAAAATAGATTTTTTTCTATTGGCCTTGAACCATGGCCTTTCGATTTCGTTTTTGATGACATCCCGTTAGAAGCAGAATTTCCCTTTCATACTTTTAACATACACCAACTCTTATCAACTGTATTGAACGGAACCAAACTAAAGTTCAGAGTTCATACCATCTGTAATCCTGGACTCCCTAACTCATGACCTTCCATCGCTGAATTTTGACCTCATGATTGACCTATCCTACCCTTACTGATGACCTTTTATAAGTTGCGCAATTTACTCGTTTAGAACACAAACACAATCAAGTCAGCATCTGATTTATGATGTGGAAATTAAGCGCTAAAAAAATGGAGCAACATCACTGCATCAAACACTGATGCTTCACAAATAAAAAAAAAAAACAAAGGCTAATTATGAACCATGGTGAGTTTTGAGGAACAAAACTCAATGATAGAGCATCATTTCAATTCAGAGAGAGAGAGAGAGAGAGAGAGAGAGAGAGAGAGAGATTTCCCTTGCACTAATTATATGAAATTATCCGAATTACATATATGTGTTTGAAAACTGCAATTTGAATAAATATTTTCATCAAAGTACCACACACGAACATAGTCTCAAGAACTATGACCTGATCAAATCTAAAGCTCCATTTGACAATTAATCATCTTTACGAGAATTATTTAAAAATACAAATTCAAGATTGTAAATACGACAGAATGTAATGAACTCTATGGCATAATGCATACGATCCCTATAAATCTAATTTTTTTATATATACAGTACATTTCATTATCAAACATCAAATAGGCACAACTAATATATATAGAATTTTTACATATGAATTCTATTCCTCTTTTTGTACAGACTATTTCTAGTCTCTAGGAAAGAAGGTAGGCCTAAAAGAGTATTATTCAAAGAGGATTCGATTTGCTAGTAGCCTACTGAGCACATTAGACTTTTCAAAGTATAAACAAGGCTAAATCCCAGTATTTACTAAGGACAAATTTTCTGAGACGCACAGCAATTACCTGGATTTAACGTCTAAGGTTTTGATTCCACATTGGTAAACAAATATGACATGTATGTACAACAGTACACGTAAGGCAATCATAGTACGACATTGTGTCAGTTCTATGTCAGCACTAAGTTCAGTATTATTCAGTACAGTATCATACCAGCAGGAGTTCATGTTGCCAGTCCTTGATACAGAAGTAGGTTCAGTATTATTCAGTACAGTATCATAAGAGTAGGTGTTCATGTTGCTAGTCCTTGATACAGAACTAGGTTCAGTATTATTCAGTACAGTATCATTACAGCAGGTGTCCATGTTGCCAGTCCTTAATACAGCACTATGTTCAATATTATTCAGAACAGTATCATAACAGCAGGAGTTCATGTTACCAGTCCTTGATACAGAACTAGGTTCAGTATTATTCAGTACACTACCATAAAAGTAAGTGTTCATGTTGCTAGTCCTTAATACAGCATTAGGTTCAGTATCATGATAGCTGTTCATGTTGTCAGTCCTTAATACAGCACAACACACAACCCACGTAAGGCAATCATACAACGACACTATGTCAGTTCTGGTACGACCTTCAGCCACACTGCAGGAGCATTCGATATCGTAAAACAGACGTAGCAAGACTTCAAATGCTCCCCAAAACATCTGGTTGTATGTACTAAGGCGTTGTCCAAAGTTTATCTTATGCCAAAGGCGAGACAACTTAGATATTCATTGTAAGAAGTTGACACCCATACAATGGACGGGGATCTTATGACAGCTTCACAATACACAGCGTCAACCTAGGTGTCCCAGAAAAATGAGCAGGTATTATTTCTAGTTGCAAAATCTGAGATAATTCATTGAGACGTGTTGCACAACACGTCAAATTTCTATGGCAATTACCTATCCTCGTGTTGCTCACTCCTCTTTCTTCTTTCATCACAACAATGAATGGGCTATAAAAGCTCAATTACCCATTCACAGACTGGTCAAAGTACAAGATATAATACAATTTAATGGGTAGGCTGATGTTCATAAGCTGCTCTCCAACCAGGAGCATTTGTACAGTTAGAGTATTCTGGGTAGCTGACAAAGATTTGTAAACTATAATAAGTGAATGAAAGGTTCCTAAGAAATTGATGATATGAAAGGACAAATGTTTTTCTATATAGAAGTCATAGATAAGAGTAAGAATCTTACGTAGTCAAAATATTTTCAGAAAAAACAGGGAAAGGGTTTGGTAATATTTTCATAGTAAGAGTTGGCCGATGAGCAAAAGGACTGATGGGGATGTGGGTTTAGAAAAGAATTAAGCTAGGTAAATCAAGTAATTTTTATGAGAGTTCTTACGCAAGAAAATTTTGAAAGTATATGATAAAGGCTGTGGGTGTATGTAGTATACAGGGATATGAAAAAAAAAATTGAAAATCAAATCAAATGTAATATGAAATCCCAATAACATTTTATGTAAAGATAAGTTGAGTGAGTAAGTTTGAATGATGAAAAAGAGGTATATTTTGAAACATAGTAGAAAGAGTGACTGATTTTATGTAAATCTAGATCTGAGAAAGGGGGTTTTCAGGGATATTAAACACATTTAGGGTTGTATAATTCAGAAAAATTAGTTAGATATAATATCAAAGATGGGATTAGAAAAGGAACCATAATTAGAATCTGAATATATTATTTACAGAAGCTCCAGACCTGTCAGTTATAATTAGTGGACAAAAATACATTGACTACTTAGGGAGATTAAAAGAAGCCAAAAATTAAAGCAAATATGATAAAAAATAAGCTTATGAAGTTAAATTGAAATCAGTAAGATAGACCACTGAATATTTATGAGGATGGAGGCAAACTTGGTTAGAGTTCTCTTACTTGAGGGTATACTCGGGCACACTATTCTATCTCATTTTTCTTCTTCTTGTTTGGTTAGAGTTTTTTATAGTTTATATAGAAGATATTTATTTTAATGTTGTTACTCTTAAAATATTTAATTTATCCTTGTTTCCTTTCCTCACTGGGCTATTTTCCCTGTTGGAGCCCTAGGGCTTAGAGCAACCTGATTTCCACCTAGGATTGTAGCTTAGCAATTAATAATAATAATAATAATAATAATAATAATAATAATAATAATAATAATAATAATAATAATAATAATAATAATAATAATAATAATGGGAGTATGTATAAAGAATTATGGTAAGTAGAGAGAAGTCAGCCATAGAATAAGAGAACCATATAAAGAAGGCTATGCACAGATGATTGAAAGAACTAGAATTGTCTATGGAACCCAATGCTGGGTTGTATAAAAAGATTAATCATTCACATCTCCTTATTTAAGTGAATGGGGGGATTTTGAATATGACTGAAAGAAAAAGGATGTAGCTACCGAGATTATCTTTATGCATATTTTCCGCAGTGCAAAAGAATTGAAAGGTGAGAAAAGTACGTATAAGTGATAAGAAGGATGGCATAGGAGAAAAAATTGAAAAAGAAGTATTTTGAGACGGTTCATTAACTTGGAAAGAATTGATGACAATTGATTTGTATGAATGGTGTATATATATATATATATATACTGTATATGTATATATATATATATATATATACATATATATATATATATATACATTTTAAATTTGGAAGGCGTATTGGAAAGGGAGGGCACTTCTATTCAAGAACCGAACCTAACCGAACCTAACTTAACCGCAAGGTGTATATTATGACTTAGGTGAGTGGCGCAGTGTGTGTAAAGGTTCAATGTAAAATCCTCAGCAACTATTGCAAACACATTAGATTTAGTTCATGCGTGTGGTAAATTGGAAATGGATGCAAAATTTTAAAATAAGACTGATGCGACGGACTAGGAGAGAGAGAGAGAGAGAGAGAAGAGAGAGAGAGAGAGAGGGGTAACTGTGAAATGTTCAGACTGGAGAGAGAGAGAGAGAGAGAGAGAGAGATGCACGAAGAGGTAACTGTGAAATGTTCAGACTGGAGAGAGAGAGAGAGAGAGAGAGAGAGAGAGAGAGGTAAACTGTTGAGACATATGTGAGAAAGATGCACGAAGGGGTAACTGCGAAATGTTCAGACTGGAGAGAGAGAGAGAGGGGTATATTGTTGAGACAGACGAGAGAAAGATGTACGAAGAGGGAACTGCCAAATGTTCAGACTGGAGAGAGAGAGAGAGAGAGAGAGAGAGAGAGAGAGATGCACGAAGAGGTAACTGTGAAATGTTCAGACTGGAGAGAGAGAGAGAGAGAGAGAGAGAGAGAGAGAGAGAGAGGTAAACTGTTGAGACAGATGTGAGAAAGATGCACGAAGGGGTAACTGCGAAATGTTCAGACTGGAGAGAGAGAGAGAGGGGTATATTGTTGAGACAGACGAGAGAAAGATGTACGAAGAGGGAACTGCCAAATGTTCAGACTGGAGAGAGAGAGAGAGAGAGAGAGAGAGAGAGAGAGAGAGATTTATGAAGTATAAGGCTAATTAGAGGTAAATAAGAAAAAATCTCACCGATTAGAAATGTATTTTTCAAAAAGGAGAGAGAGAGAGAGAGAGAGAGAGAGAGAGAGAGAGAGAAGAGCGCCAGCCAGCCAACCAAACCAGCCAGCCAGTGGTGGGTGAACGAGAGTAGGAAGAGGGTAGAGAGACTACACATTGATTATTTATTAATGGGGAGTCGTGTGTGTGTGTGTGTGTGTGTGTGTGTGTTATTTTTTGTGTTGCTTTATCAACCTACACTGCAAGACTTACAGTAGATTTATGTACAATTGCTACAAAACTAAAAAAAAAAGAAAAAAAATACGAGATAACAAGACATCTTCATCAGAAATAAACACTAAGTAAGCTCGTTCATAAAGTTGCTGAGAGAGAGAGAGAGAGAGAGAGAGAGAGAGAGAGAGAGATGGGGTTAGCATGAAGAGGAGAGGAGGGGAAATCTCTTTTGCTGGGGATGGTTTGTGTGTGTGTGTGTGTGTGTTAGATTTTTTTTTGTGGAGGGGTAGGGGGATGGGAAAGAGGGGGGAGGGGAGAAATGATTGTTGCCCAGCGTCAGTGCGTACATGTAGGCGAGCGAACGATTGTGAGCGGTGGTCCTCATTAAGTAAAGTGCACGTGAGCGCGTACGTGGAATAGAGTGCTTGTAAGTCAATTTGCATAAGTACGTAATCCTTGGAAATGCGGCTTTGAAAAACTATTCGGAAACAAAGATTACGCAAAAGTATTTCGTCTTGGAAAATACTGCAACCTCAGCATCAGTCAACTATGTTTTTCTCACAATATGCCAAAATGAGATAAAATTTTTACACTCATACCAACATATCTGTCTAAATTAAAATTTTCAGACAATGGTTTTTGTATCCATTCAACAATATGCATTTTCTAGCCGAGCATGGGGGGTAGGTCTAAGACAAATTTTGATGCCTTAATTGGTATTATCCAGAGAAACTGGGCAAGAGTTAATAAAAAGGTTTGTGGTAAGCTATTGGAAACGTTCATGCTTGAAGAACTGCCGAACTGTGGTTCGACTCCTGCTCAAGCTCGATAGTTTCTTGTAATGTCTGCAACTTCACCATCCTTATGAGCTAGGGAGCCTATAGGTCTACCTGCGAGTCATCAGCGGCCACTGCCTGGCCCACCCTGTTCCTAGCTTGGGTGGAAGATCTGATACATTCTGGCAGAACTGTTACTGGTATACCCGACTACCTCACACTCATACCTATCTACATCTTACATGCATACACAACAAACACTAATAATTTATAGAATATAATGACAGATGAATAATTAGTCATCTAAGAACAAAACCAATGAAGAACTGGTTATATAAGAAATTGGATTCCAGATGCCAGCCCTGCAATTAGTTCACTTAGAACCTAATTATTTGGACAATTTTGCAGATGCCTTTCCAAATTCTCTAGGAAGTGCATAGATTTTTTCGAGATTCCACAGTACATTACAACCGAATTTAATAAAACTGATAATTTCCTAAAATAAACACGGATGAAAAGATTGGGTGAAGCTCAAGAGATTTATCCATTGTCTTCAAGTAGTGTTATATTGAACTCCAGGTAATAAGGGCTAGAAGAAAGTTATTAGCCTTAACACTAACTCTTCAAGTCTGCACAGATCTTCGAGTCCAACAAAAAGGAGGAAAAATAGTATATACAACATACTGTGACACAAACACTTATTCATAAATGCCTCCTCTTGAATTATTCGCTCTTGAAACGTAGTAAATTACATTGTTACGGTGATGAGGTTGCTTTCCAAAAACCCACGCTGACCTTTGTGCGGTCACAATCCCCTTGCATATAGGTGTACCATGTACCCCAAGCTGACCTTTGTGTGTCACAATCTCCTGCGTTTAGGTGTACAGTGTACCCCAAGCTGACCTTTGTATGGTCACAATCCCTTGCATATGAGTGTACCGTGTACCTAAAGCTAACCTCTGCATGGTCATACTCCCTTAGGTATAGGTGTACCATGTACCCTCAGCTGACCTTTGCGTGGTCACAATCCCTTGTATATAGATATACCATGTGCCCCAAGCTGACTTTTGTGTGGTCGCAATTCCTTGTGCATGGTGAGTTATTTCTATAAACTCAGTATCTCATATGTTATGTGGAAAGTTATAAATAAAACCCATACTCAACCTGATCACTGACAACCATAAACTTCTATTACTGAAAGGGGGCAATTTCTTATTATATCAGCATAGGAAATAAACAAAGTAAACGAAAGAATATAAAATATCACATGCAATATAAACTAAACCAAGGATTTATTTACCATTATTAGTTGCTGGTTATGAAACGGTATTGAATAATACTGAACCTAGTGTTGTATTAAGATTTGGCAACAGAACTCCTGTTGTTATGATATTGTACTGAATATTACTGAACCTAGTGCTGTATTAAGGACTGGCAACATGAACACCTGCTGTAATGATACTGTACTGAATAATACTGAACCCAGTGCCGTATTAAGGGCTGGCAACATGAAAACCTGTTGTAATGATACTGTATTGAATATTACTGAACCTAGTGCTGTATTAAGGGCTGGAAACATGAACAC
This sequence comes from Palaemon carinicauda, assembly GCF_036898095.1. Classification (NCBI taxonomy): domain Eukaryota; kingdom Metazoa; phylum Arthropoda; class Malacostraca; order Decapoda; family Palaemonidae; genus Palaemon; species Palaemon carinicauda. Next base: position 37,595,707 of record NC_090768.1, on the reverse strand, counting down.
CTGCTGTTATGATACTGTACTGAATAATACTGAGCCTTGTGCTGTATTAAGCACTGACAAAATGAACACCTACTATTATGATACTGTACTGAATATTAATGAACCTAGTGCTGTATTAGGGAATGGTAACATGAATACCTGCTGTTATGATACGGTACTGTACTGTACTGAACTGAATAATACTGAACCTAGTGCTGTAGTAAGGACTGGTAACATGAATTCCCGTTGTTATGATACTCTACTGAATAATGCAGAACCTAGTGCTGTAGTAAGGACTGGTAACATGAATTCCCGCTGTTATGATACTGTACTAAATAATGCAGAACCTAGTGCTGTAGTAAGGATTGGTAACATGAATTCCTGCTGTTAGGATACTGTACTGAATAATACTGAATGTAGTGCTGTATTAAGGACTGGCAACATGAACGCCTGAAGTTATGATACTGTACTGTACTGTACTAAATAATACTGAACCTAGTGCTGTATTAAGAACTGGTAACATGAACTGGTGTTATGATACTGTTCTGAGTGATATTGAACACAGGACTGGCAACATGAACAAAGGTATGTCAACAAGACAGACTTGCTGGAAGTGTGGTGTGACACCCTAAAGAAGAATAACTATAAAATCTAAAAATTTAGATCATTATATGGAACAAAGTAAAATAAATGATGGGTAATGCCAACATATACGAGAGAGAGAGAGAGAGAGAGAGAGAGAGAGAGAGAGAGAAATTGCCTCAGAAACTGACACACTTTCTGAAATTTTTCAAATCCCTGATCAGAACAGGTGAGGTGAACCGTTATGACAAGAAAACAATGGGGTCAATGAATACAATAAAAAAATAATACACCAAACTTGCCAAATTTAAAGCTAATTAGCAATCGACAGAGAATAAAAGCCCTCATATGAGATATATATCTACAATCCCGTTCAGAAAACTAATTAGGGGTAAAGCAATTCCACGAGAAGATGGATGGTAAACATAAAATACAGAAAAAAGGCGACGAATGTAAAGGTTTCTCAAACTGAAAAAAAGAAAAAAGGAAAAACATACGAAGAACAAAGGAATAGAAAATAAAAAAATGACCGCAGTAAAGATAAGTGGAGGAGGAAAATTTGCATAAAGGGGAGAAGCCAGGAGATTTCCCCCTTGGTTCCAGGGAAGCGAGAGAGGGGAAATAAAGAAAGAAGCCTAACTATGGGGAGGAAAAATGCAAGATGGCAATTGGGAGAGAAAAAAAAAGAAGACATTAGTAAACAAATATACGAAATAACGATACAGGATAATTAAAAGAAAACAATTAAATTCTAAATTAAAGTTGTTCCCCACATCTCCACACACACACACACACACACACACACAAAATCATAAGCACAAAAGAATGAATAAAACAGAAATACAAGGAGCCTAAATACATTGAATAAAGATTCAGATGATAATTTATCATATATCAAAACAAAGAATATGGAATAAAAGAGACGCAGTGAACATAAATATTTGGAGGTGAATCCAAGGAACAGGAAACAAAGAGAAAACACACTCAAAACAGCAAAGAAAAATATGGTAAAGATTATTTACTAAACAAACAATGCCGAATAAGGGAAAACGTCTGAAATATATATGATCACAAATCAATAATTTTCTATTTAAAAGCAGAACATTTTCCAGATTCATTTTCTTTATTAGTTTTGACTATTACCTGTATTTCTGTATAAATACACAAATAAATAAGTAAATAAATGAATGAATGTATAAAATAAATAGATTTAAATAAATAAAAATCTCCGACAAGCTAAAATGCTAAGGATAATACTGAATACTACTGTATAATATCCTTGATTGCTTCAAAAGGCCGAAGGAAACATTCCTGGTTCTTCTAAAATAATGTGGATGGTATTGTTGGTTCTTCTAAAATAGTGTTGATGGTATTCTAAAATAATGTGGATGTATTTCTAGTTCTAAAATAATATGGATGGTATTCCTGGTTCTTCTAAAATAATGTGGATTTTATTGTAGGTTCTATAATAATACTGATGGTATTCTAAAATAATGTGGATGGTACATAGTTCTTCTAAAATAATATGGATGGCTATCCTGCTTCTTCTAAAGTAATGTGAATGGTATTGTTGGTTCTAAAATAATGGGGATGGCATTCCTGGTTCTTCTAACGTAATGTGGATGGTATTGTTAGTTCTTCTAGAATAATGTTGATGGTATTCTTGATTCCTATAAAATCCTTTGTTTCTTCCAAAGTACTTTTAGAATGGAAATCTTCAATACTTGATACTTACAATTATTGTAGAGGATATTCCAAAATGAAGCAATTTTTTTTATGCATTTTAAATATTAATATTGATTGTTATGAATGCTTGCAAATACAAAGGAAAATAACAACTATATTACACTTAAATCCAGCAAAGAGGACTAATGCATAACATTTAAAGCTTTCAAATGTTGGTAATGAGTCTCTTCGCTACATTAAACGACGAGGATATGTAATTCTGATATTTGTAAATAACAACGAACAGTATTCTCTTTTGCCTTGAGTATATGAGTATGGAACTCATTATTATTATTATTATTATTATTATTATTATTATTACTAGCTAAGCTACAACCCTAGTTAGAAAAGCAAGATGCTATAAGCCCAAACGCTCCAACAGGGAAAAATAGTCCAGTGAGGAAATTATATAAGAAAAATAGATACACGATATAAGAGCTAATGAACAATTAAAATATTTTAAAAACAGTAACAACATCAAAACAGACATTTCATATATAAACTATAAAAACTTATATCAGCCAGTTCAACAAAAAAAACATTTCCTGCAAGTTTGAACGTTTGAAGTTCTACCGATTCAACTACCTGAATAAGAAGATCATTCCACAACTTGGTCACAGCTGGAATAAAACTTCTAGAATACTGTATAGTATTAATTTGCTGTGAACGAATAGACGAAAGTCTCCCACCATCACCAATCTGCACTCGAAAGCATCTTGATGATAACTGGCCAAACTCCATACATGAATACATGAATAAAGACATGTCAGAGGCCTTTGTCTTGTATTGGAAACGAGTATATTTCTTGTTGTTTAATATATGTATGTATGTATGTATGTATGTATATATATATATATATATATATACAGTATATATATATATGTATATATATATATATATGTGTGTGTATATATATATATATATATGTATATATATATATATGTATATGTGTGTGTGTGTGTGTGTAAATTATATAGAAATAACTTATATTTACATGTATGTGTCCTATAGGTATACTTATAAATAAATGTATTCATTTGTTTTGATTTATTTATTTATCCTTGTTTTGTAGTGAATGTCCCATTCCATCAGGTAATCCCCTTATCTGCTTCCATTTCCACCACTCATTAAAAATTCCTTTAAGCTCGACAACAGATAAACAATGCCATCGTCGACATTGAAAAGCAATCTTCTTAAGTGCTCATAACTGGAATTCAGGAGCTAAAAAAATCGGTATTGCTTTACAAACACGCTTATCAACATTAGATCCACTGCCCCGTACTATATTCGTCTCTCAATTAATTATTTATCACAGAAGCATAATGTTGTTTATACTTTTACACTCGGGCACACTATTCTATCTAATTTCTCTTTCTCTTGTTTTGCTCAAGTTTTTATGGTTTATATAGGAATTATCTATTTTAATGTTACTGTTCTTAAAAATATTTTTTCCTTGTTTCCTTTCCTCATTGGGCTATTTTCCCTGTTCGGACCCCTGGGCTTATAGCATCATGCTTTTTCAACTAGGGTTGTAGCTCAGCAGGTAATAATAATAATAATAATAATAATAATAATGACACTAGTTTCCAAAATGTATCTCTTTTTCCAGTAGCTATAATTGATACCACGTCTCTTTGACAGGTATCAATTTAATCATAATAAATATATATAAACTAGTCGATTACAGCAATATCATTATCCTTATAATTATCATTGTCCGAAAACTCACTCATAAGTATATTACTTCTCTCTCTCTCTCCCCCCCCCCCCCCTCTCTCTCTCTCTCTCTCTCTCTCTCTCTCTCTCTCTCTCCAACTACGCTAAATTACGTCATTTCTAAAAATTATCTCCAAAATTTATTCTTTTAACAGGCGTTCGTAACTTGATCTCTTTACTATACAAAATATCCACAAGACACTGAACAGTTTTGATGCTATGATAATCCGCAATGGATCCAAACAACATTTCCATAAAAAACGGGCCAACAACCTCCTCTGATCACATACCAATAATAAATAATAGATAAATAAATAAATAAATAAATAAATAAATAAATGATAAATAAATGGGTAGTCAACCAACAATAAATTCAAGAACAAAATCAAAGGAAGCAAGGTAACATCCCTGACTGGTGATCGCCAGACTGGGGTTCGAGTGCCCATCAAACTCGTTACTTCCTTTGGTCGCAGCAACCACACGATTGAGCTAACGAGGGGAAGTTTGAGGGAGCCTATAGGTCTAACTGCTGAGTGATCAGCAGCCATTGGTCCTAGCTTGGGTGGGGAGGGGGTCAGGCCGCTGATCATATGTAATATGGTCAGTCTCTAGGACATTTTCCTGCTTGATAAGGCAATGTCACTGTCCCTTGTCTCTGCCATTCATGAACGGCATTTAAATAGATCGAATTATATCATCCCATCGATGGGTGCTCCGTGGCATTCGCCTCTTCCAGAGAGAAGCACCAAATAATTACCAGCAGTGTAAAGCGGGGTTTA
>NC_090768.1:37578426-37585926 GCF_036898095.1 Palaemon carinicauda | reverse complement strand
CTATCAATATATATATACACACACTCACACACACACACACACACACACACACATATATATATATATATATATATAAAGTCTCCCTCACCCTTCCCCTCTTCTTCCCTCTTCTTCGACCCTTTTCTCCTGAATGCCCTCTTCCCCTCTTCTCTACTTTACATCAACCCTCTCTCTCCATTCGCAATAAACGCATATTTTTTCCCCTCTCACATTGCGTGCATTTGCCTTGCTACACTACTTTACATACACACATACACACACACAAATACATATATATATATATATATATATAGAGACGAGAGAGAGAGAGGAGAGAGAGAGAGAGATGGCTACTAGAACAAGAGTGAGTTTGTATATAGCAGCTACTAATAAGAATACTATAAATAATAGTATGTTAATTTTAATAGAATAAAAATCAGTGGACAGTAATATATTACTAATATCAACACAAACACACACACACAATATATATATATATATATATATATTAGTGTGTGTGTGTGTGTGTGTGTCATTCTCATTATATAATGAAAATGACATAAAATAGATGAACATTCAGAGAAAACAGAATGGGTCCCTAGAGATTACAAAAGAAGCAGGGGAAGGAAGAGAGATTAACGAGCTAAGAAAATTTCCTTTTCCATAGACTGGCATAGAAAGATCATAAACAGACGCTAGTGAAAGGATATGTCTGAGGCCTTTGTCTTGCAGTGGACTAGCAATGGATGATGATGATGATGGCTATTATATATATATATATTATAAGAGATAATATATATATATTATATATATATAACCTTAATCGTTGACAAAAATAAAGAAAATAACTGATTCTATATATTTAACAATTTAACTTGGTCATTATGCTAAACATTTTATTTTTACAAATGAGTATTAACAATCTAAGACTGAACCCCAAAGAGAGAGAGAGAGAGAGAGAGAGAGAGAGAAGAGAGAGAGAGAGTCTGGCTGAAAGTGGAGAGAGGAAGAAGAGAGAGAGAGAAGAGAGAGAGTCTGGCTGAAGAGTGGAGAGAGAGAGAGAGAGAGAAGAGAGAGAGAGAGTCTGGCTGAAAGTGGAGAAGAGAGAGAGAGAGAGAAGAGAGAGAGAGAGAGAGAGAGTCTGGCTGAAAGTGGAGAGAGAGAGAGAGAGGAGAGAGAGAGAGAGTCTGGCTGAGAGTGGCGTTAGCCGACTGCTAAAATATATACGGCCATGTGATGCCAAGTGGGCGGTTGGGCGGCCGAGAAGAAGACACGCACAGGAAAACGCCAGATAAAGAATGGGATCATTGGACTTAATGGATATAGGTAAAGAAAACGGATAAATCTGAGTAGTACCTGAAAGGATAAAGGAAAAAAAAAGAAACAAAAAAGCACTATAGAACAACACATGCGCGGATATAGAGAACGTATCTCTATGGCAGGAAATAACACTGTTCGTGTGATAGTAATTTTTCGGATTTTTTTTTTTTTTTGAATGATAACACGCGAATGGTCCATTCATACATCGCATGATAAATGACCATATAATATCCGACGACATTTATATTGCATGTGTGTGTTTATGTATGCTATTTGTGCGATACATTTTAAGGGCGAGTCAGGTTAGAATAGGAATAGTAGAACATTAAGGAATAAATGTTATCTGTAACCCAAGAAGTTACATGACATAAGCGATTATGATATTGATAATATTATAATTTCAGTCACGTAGAATTAAGGTAAATAATCATGTCTCTGTTGACACAGTGAGATGTATCATCTGTACTAATTATCATTATATAATTTTTATTTCCTATTATTATTATTATTATTATTAATTATTGTTACAATTTCTTTGACAAACCGATAAGAAAGCTCAATATAGAAAATAAATGGCATATGTGAAAACGAAGCCTTTGATGAATTAGCTATTATACATCAAATATATAAGAAATGGGAATAATTCTTATTTGAATGGGAGGGGAGAGAACAGACTTAAACCCTACGTTGATGAATAACAAAAAGTAATAAGAATAACAAGAAGGAAAAAGGTTTACAGTTAAACACCAGCACTGAAATTGGCACAAAATGTCCTGTTGGATTTAACCATATAAGAAATTGTTTTGAAAAAAAAAAAAATTGAAATCCAATCGTCTTGAGTAAAAGAGAAAAACGAAGGAAAGAGAGAGAGAGAGAGAGAGAGAGAGAGAGAGAGAGAGAGAGATTCTTAATCTATAACAAACATGAGGTTATTTGCATCCTGGCAATTAGAAGCAAATTCTGTATACCATCATTCAATATGCAATACCTCGCATAAACAAAAGTCCCGAGGTAGTAGTTGAAAAAAAAGAAAGAAAAAGAATCAATTGTTTACTCCGAGAGGAAGTGTCATTGGCCGAAAACACGCGTTGCACTGCCAGCAAATCCGGGGGATAAAATAGGTTCAAATATGCTGAGTCGAGGAACCAGAATTGTTTTGCTCTTCTGTACGTAATTAAGCAGAAACAAAATTTTGCTTCTTACAAACAAATCATCATTGAATCACCGTAATGAAATAAAAACTTGATAATTTAGATTAAATTTCATCAATCTTATCGTAATCATGCTAATACGAGACATAAAAATATCACACACTCCAACACACACCACACACACACACATATATAATATATATATATATATACATATATATATATATATATAATATACATATATATATATATATAAAAATATATATATAAAAATATATATATAAAAATATATATATAATATATATATATATGGGTGTGTATCTATCTATCTATCTATCGATTTATATATATATATATATATATATACATACACAGTATATGTACTATAAGTGAAATAGAACTAAAATGCATTTAATTCTAACAATCAATAAAAAAACAGTTTCTTTGTATTAATGGACTATCATATCTTATCACCATTATCATTCCTATTGAATTGGATTATGATTATCATTCAATAAGAAACATGCATTTTCTTCCCCTCAACCTGAAACTCAGAAATAATTTCTTTTTCACTTTAACCTCTGAGTATGACACTAACCTCACTTTGGAACATACATAATTTTATAATAGACTAACTTGAACGTAATGACGGGCATTTAAATGGCCAGTCATAGATAGGATATTGAGGAGTTGGTAAGCAGGGGACATATATATAATATATAATATAACTACATACATACATATCATATATATATACATATAATATATATAGTATATATATATGTGTGTATATATATACATACATACATATATATATACATACATACATATATATACATATATATATATATATATATATAATGTCTGCCTGTATGAATGAACGCATAGGCTAAATGTGAGCGTATGTGTCTACCCTCTTCAGAAGGCTTGGTTAGATAATGAAGAGTGTCATCTGTGAAAAAAAAAAAGAAAAAAAAACACACACAAACACACAATCAAGAATAAAGAAGGAATTAAAGTATCCGCAGTCTATCATTGCAAAATGTAGCACATTTCGATGAAACGTGGGAAAGATAAAAAAAAAAAAAAAAACTAATGCAGAATTTTAATTACTTCTCTGTTTACTACATTCATGATTGTCAACTGCTATCCCTTTAAAGGGTATTGATAATCAACGATATCAACAATTTCTAAGCCACTCTTCAACTCTAATAAATTCATCCGAGACAAGGGGTGATTATTATTAAGGTTCTTTAACTAAACCTGATGAAGTGCAGCTACAAAAAACAAAAAAAAAAAAAAAAAAAAACACCACCACCACCCACCACCACAATGATTCCTGCCACTTTATGATTTAGCACTTGATTAAAGAATGAATCATCTGCGCAGATACAAAACAGCATAATTAATTTTGCAGAGCAGGGAGTCAACTTGCCTCAACGCAAAATGCTTCCTGGATGCTGGAGCCATTTTTTTAAAATCCAACTCTAGGTCTTCTCTCCCCCCGCCCCCCTGACACTTCCGAACTTATAACAGTTTTCACCAACCTATCGTCCTCTTTTCTTTTCACATGGTTTAAACACCTTATTATTTTTTATAAGACTCTATGCTAGGCATTTTATATTTTTTCCTACATATTTTCATACTTCTCACTCCTTTCAATTCTCTTTACAATTATAAAGAATTTACCCAGTGCGTGTATGTGTGTATATATATACACACACACACACATATATATATATATATACTGTATATATATACTACATATATATATATTATATGATATATAGATATATATATATATATATATCTATATATATATAGATATATATAGATATAGTATATATATATATATAAAGTACACACATACACACATAATATATATATATATTATATATATATACTGCAACAAATAAGCCCATAAAATCTTAATAAAAGACAATAAACAGGTGTAATACACACAAACATAAATACTGCACACACTCCCAAACCGAAAGTTCCAATACAATTAAATTTTAACGCGAAACAGGTGCTCAAAGTTTGTACAAGCTAAATATATTTACAAAAACACCTGTTCAACCTATTAAATACTTCACTTTCGTATTTTGAGTACTTAAGTGTCCTGTGACATACTCTATTAATCAAGTTAGCCATCTCATTTACCTATATGAATTACGACCTAATAACTATATCTATTTCGTACTCTCACCTCAGCATTATCGATCACCTGTTTACTACAAATAAATCATATTCATTACCTAAGGTCATTACCAATCTGCTTTTACGGGAGATCTTTTTTTTTTTTTTTTTAAAGGTACTGCAATTCTTTCTGTAAGTGTTCCAATTGTAAATGGTACTGGTACTAATGTAAAATGACAGTGCCATAAAATTTTAAAGCATTTTTCATAATCTTTAACAATAAAACATTATCATCTAATATATCAAAATTAAGAAATGTGTAAGTCAGCATTAAAAATAAAATCTCGTACCATTGTCAAATACTAAGGGGCTAACCTTGGCCGAGTGAGAACTAGATTATATTCACAAGAAGACAGCTCTTGCCCTCTGGCCAAAACTTTCAGACTTTTCTGTCTTCGTGAAAAAGGAGGGCAATCAACAAAGAAGAAATATGAAAGCCTTTAAGGTTTAAAAGTTTAAAGGGCCGCTCATGAATGGCACAGGCAAGGACGATGACATTGCCCTATTGAGCAGGACAATGTCCTAGAGACTGACCATATCTGCATATGATCAGCAACCAAGCCCACTCTCCACCCAAGCTAGGACCAAGGAGGGCCATGCAATGGCTGCTAATGACTCAGCAGATAGACATATAGACTCTCCCAAAACCCCCATCCTTAGCTGACAAGGATGGTGAGGTTGCAGCGACCAAAAAACTAACCAGTTTGAGCGGGACCCTAGTCTGGCGTTCATCAATCAGGGACGTTACCACATCGGCCACCACAACCACAATATTTGAAACGAACTTCTCTAAGGTACAATAAACTAGTGCTTTATGTTACTTTGAAATAAAAAGTAAGGAAGGTTCGACGAAGATAATGAAACCTCTCTAGGAATAATAGAATGTGGATAGTTGGATTACATGGAAAATAGTTTGGGAATATAGCTAGGAAGTTGCTTCTCTGGAATCTCTACGTGCATTCCTGGATATTTTGGAAAATAGTCAGACGGCTGTTAGACTGGAATGCTTGAATTTATAAACTCCTACTATACACCTGGACATTGGAGGAGTGAATTGCGAGTGAATGAAATAGTATGTCTAAGTTAGGTTAGTATATGTATAATGAACTATTCTTAAAGGTGAATGATAAATAAAAAAATAATCCACTAAATTGAACGTCAACATCATAAGAATCTCATTTTTACTGAAAAAAAAGAAAAAAAAAAACATGAACCCAAAAAACAACCAATATTTCACCATCATAATGAAAATGCTTCTACAGTAGCCTACGGCAAGCAATAAGCAACAATTGAGGATATTATATAGTATGAAAAACAAACAGACGATATCATCACATTTAAGTATAGTGATAATGTGAACGTAAATCATGGCGGCCTTAAATACTGTAAATGCCAAACAGTTATCAAAAACCTAACCAGGCTTGATATGTTTGAAATATGTGGGGGAAGGCATGTTCTCGCAACCGACCTGATACGATCATAGGATAAAATAACCATCGACAGCAATATGCAATATGCTATTGAACATGACCTTTACATAAAAAAAAAGGAAAGTCGTCAGCAATCGAATGGGTTTTTACAACCAAGAGTACGTATTGAGCGTACAGGACTTGTTCCTGTATTATGTATACCATACACTGCAAATACTGACCTCAGTAATTGGCCTAACATGAGGATTGCGATACTTCAACCCACGTATATTCTCTCTCTCTCTCTCTCTCTCTCTCTCTCTCTCTCTCTCTCTCTCTCTTCAGAGGTGGTAATACCTTTCACAGCTGATTACCAGGTGTTTATTCTCTCTCTCTCTCTCTCTCTCTCTCTCTCTCTCTCTCTTCAGAGTGGTAATACCTTTCACAGCTGATTACCAGGTATGTTTATATATTCTCTCTCTCTCTCTCTCTCTCTCCTCTCTCTCTCTCTTCAGAGGTGGTAATACCTTTCACAGCTGTTTACCAGGTATGTTTATTCATTCTCTCTCTCTCTCTCTGTCTCTCTCTCTCTCTCTCTCTCTCTCTCTCTCTCTCTCTCTCTCAAAATTATCTAACACAATAAGGAATTGATAATGCATAAATAAAATCCTACAATCTTATCCTTCCGTGGAAATCTGTTTTCGTAATGTTTTTGAATTTTATTCATATACATTTATAAAACGGCTTCTACGATAAAGAAAATCAAATAGGATTATACGAAAGGAAAATAACTGATTGAATTTCTCTCGTTCCGTAGTTTAACGAGAAAACTATATGGAAAGTGAACATTCATGCGCATTAAAAAAAAAAAAAAAAAATCAGGAAACCAAAATTTTGTTAATATTCTACACTCGATTACGCACTTGAGAAAAGTATACACAAACCTTTACGAATTAATGTATCCTTTGTTAATAAATGTGTTCAACATTACTTTCCACATATATCTTATCCACCTCACAACATATTTATTTTATTATAATAATCTAAACATACATAAATACTAATGTTTAGAGTGAAATAATAATAAAACTTACGAAAGAAATAATAATTTAAATTAATTTTAGTAATAATAGTTGTAATAATTTTAATAATTTTTATGAGAAACTATCAGGTTGAATATAAAAGAAAGAAGCAAGAATGAAACCCCGTATAATGTAAAAGAATCTAAGAACGAAAGAAGCAAAGACTGAATAAAGATTCTTAGGGGAAATGAGTGTTTTCAAGATCCTCCGCCAACCAACTAGACGTCTAGCTTAATGACCCGTTCGCAAACCTAGAACTGGAAAATCGATATGAAGAGTACATGGGCAGCAGATGGAGTCAACCCACAAGAGATAAGGCCTCCTTCGTCTCCTTATTTCAAATTCCTAAACAACTTAAGT
>NC_090768.1:37540786-37577926 GCF_036898095.1 Palaemon carinicauda | reverse complement strand
TAAACAACTTAAGAGCACCTCTGAAGAGTCGGATACGGATTAGAATTTGCACCGTAATTACCTACGCCAACGAAGTTGGAAGGAGGTTATTTTTTCGTCCCTGTTTGTGAGTTGGTTTGTGTGTGTTTGTTTGCGAACAGCTTCCTGGCCACAATTTTAATCGTAGACTAATGAAACTGACAGGGATTAACTGTTATGTAAAAATCTGGAAATGATTAAATTTTGGAAGGTCAAGGTCAAAGATCAAGGTCACGGTCAAGCAAATTCCCAATTCACGAATTCAGCCACAAGTTTGGACATCGTTGTCACAAAGACTTCAAACTTGGTTCATATTTGAGTATGAAAATCCACGCAAATTAATACTTGTCAAGGTCAAGGTCAAGGTCAAGCAAAGGATCGAGAAATAAGCTGCCGCGGAGGAGGTCTGCGCTCTACTGAGTGCCTCTATAGTTCTAAATTGTATCGATGACCATTATTGTTTTGATGTTTATTTGTATTATTTGTTGGATTTCTCTAAACAGTCATGTCTCCATAACTTCCACCTGATCACTCATATTGAAAAAGTAAAAATATTCCAAGATATTTCTCATAAAACACTTGTGGCTTCTTTAAAATTAGCATTATTGCTGACTAATTAATATGTTCCATTACATTTTTTGGATCGATTGAATTCTGATTTATTAAAAAAATCATAGATGAAAACAAGATAAATAGTATGCGGTAGTATTTATGAATTTAGAAATCGTTCTTTAATTATATAAGAAAATGTCAGCTGGAGGTTCGTAAAAATGTACTTAAAAAGTGTACTAATTCAAACTATAGATCCTTCAAAGCAGGAACTAAACACACAAAGTTTAAAAATTTCTTCAACTGCGGCTACCTAAGCAATAATTATATATAAAGATAATTTAAATATTCACCAAGATTACGAAATCTAAAAGACAAGCAGCGCATAGTATTGTCTCTGCAGCTATCAGTTTAAAGGCCACTCATGAATGGCAGAGGCAAGGGACAGTGACATTACGCTATTAAGCAAAACAATGCCCTAGAGACTGACCATATATATTTATGATAAGCGCTCAAACCACCTCTCCACCCAAGCAAGGACTAAGGAGGGCCAGGCAATGGCTGACCATATATGCATATGATCAGCGCCCAAATCCCCTCTCCAACCAAGGAAGGACCAAGGAGGGCCAGGCAATGGCTGCTGATGAAAGATATACCTATAGGCTCCTCCAAACCCCATATCCTCAGCTTAGATGTCATGATGATAAAAAACATTAAATCAATCAATCGATCAACCACATCCTCAGCTCACAAGGATGGTCAGGTTGCAGCGACCAAAGAAATCCTTCCCTAAAAACGTGCACGTTAATGGTGTAAATCCTTTCCCTACAGCAAGTTCTTTAGAAATAGATGATCTAGTAAGGAACCTAACATTTCCAGAAATAGACCTGGAATTTGAAATAAGGCGATTAAATTTTGATATCACTTAAAATGTGAGGAGTTCGTTGTAAGCAAAACCAAATACCATTTACGAGCGTTTCAATGTCAAGTGAGGTGACAGCATTTATCATGAAAGAAGACATTAAAAATAGAAAACAATTGATTTACCAAATTCCATAAAGTTCGTGTAATGGAACTGGTATTCCAAATCTTCCACAAAATGAAACGAATGTTTCGGATTTGGGAGATTTACAGACTAACACATGCATAAAAAAGAGACCTTTGAAAAGGTTACAAATCTAAGAGCACAAAACCCTACTGAAACTTCTGGAAAGTTATGTATTCACACCATCAGATCTCATTTTATTTACAAGGTTTCTTCCCGCTCTGTTGCAAATGGCGGTGCACCGTTTCAGAACTAAAGAAAAATCATGAAAAAAACAAATTGCCAATGTAATCAAGGATAATTTTGATACCTATTAAGCCAGCCCTTCATAATGTCTTACTTTAGGGATATATTTTCCTAATCAGACGGAGAACTATAGAACGGATTTTGGAAAAACTTTGCTCAGATCCAAATGTTACGGAACTGACGTGCAACTCAAGATGGTGAAGTTCAGAGGGATGAAATTTTGTAAGCGGATTAAATCTATTGTCTTATTTGTTATTCGTTGTCATATGTAAAAAGGGTTCAACGGTTAAGGTCATTAAGCACGATTTCCCCTATAGGTGGATTTCTGAAATATTATTTAAAGGGATTGGAAAAGTTAAGAAAAGCAAGAATAGGCACCTAAAAAAAAAAAAACCAGAGTGGAATTAAATCATATTTCTGGTTCTAAATACATTATTAATTTAAAAAGTATATGGTTTGAAAAATATTGATATGTGGAAAAGAATAGGAGAAAACTCTTGAGGTGACGCTAATAGCAATTAAAAATATAGTAATTTTATCTTTTGACAAGGCTTTACAAACTGGAAGACAGGAAAATGTATACCCCTGGAAGATGATCTACTTTAGCACTAAGACTGACAGAAATCATTTCAAGCACGTAGGCACAGTTGTGATTACAGGTCAAGTGTAACGGGCAACCGATGGACAAAAAGATGCCACTTTATAAAGTTTGATTGAAATAATCTAAACTGTGTAGGAAGAGGTGCGATGGCAAGTTATGTGTGGCAGAGAAACCAACAGACACAAGTAAACAAATTCCCGTAATACACTTAAAGACATGTGAAGTTGCAATGACAATGAAAAGGTGACAAGACATGCTGATACAGAAAGAAATTCCCTTCATGTACATCTACGTATGATCAACAGCCTATATACGAAGTTTGACTGAAGTTCTTTCCACTGTATAAAAGTAGAGATGTCAAATTAAGAAAGACAGATCCACTGAAGGACAAACTGACATCCCATCTCCTTTATGTTCTGCATTTATATCAGGTTTTACTATACAGAGTCAATTTTGTAGGAGTTGTGAGCACAATATAGATGAGACAGACACAGTGAATCTAAACCAGATGAACTGACATGGTCTATCATAGTACCAAGTTTCACTATGACCATTCAATCGTGCTGAAGGAATTCTAAAAACATGGTAAGCTTGGCAGATTGATTGACTGGCAGTTAGACAGACAAAAATTTTCTCCATGCACATCTTTGGAAGCTGGTTGCCTTTTCGTCAATTTTTATTGAAACCACATTAATGGTGTAAAGATGTGATGACTAAGTAACTGTGATAAAAACAGTGATGTATAGTGGGGTTTGCCAGACATTCAGACAGATAAGGGATCTCCTTTCATGCAGACATATACATGATGACTAATGATCGACATTTTCACCAAGTGTGACTGTAATCTTTCCAAGAATGTAGGAGGTGTGGTGAAATTATCACCATTGTGGAGTATGGATTACACAGCATTATCTGAACATCAAACTTTTAGTAAAATATCACTAGACTGAGCAAAAATGACCAAGGTTAATAGTGACAATAAAAGCACTTTTTCAAGAAAATATGAACTTTCAACTATTAACAAAAGTAATGTACAAATTTACAGGAAAATTACTGGGTGAAATACAACCAACGGGTAACTGAACTGAAGGGCATCAATTACTGGTTTAATCATTCCAACAAAATTCGTCTAATCCTAATTTGATTGATACAATGCTGACATATGTTTCTTGCTAGCTTGACACTCTTCGGACATACTGCACTGTTCAAGCACCTAGGGAATATTGGGAGGTTTTATGCTTCCCTTTACGAGCGACCAGTGATATCAATATAGACATTAATTGCAATCACAAAGACATTCATTGCAATCACAGACATTAATTGCAATCACAAAGAAATTCATTGCAATCACAAAGACATTAATTGCAATCACAATTACATTAATTGCAATCACAAAGACATTCATTGCAGTCACAAAGACATTAAGTACAATCACAAAGACATTAATTGCAATCACAAAGAGCATGCTATACCTAACACAATTCAGTAGATTCTTTTGTATATCCAGCACAAAAATGGCTAATTAGGTCTATGTAAAAGGGATTGAACTTGAAAAAAATAAAGTCAGGGAATTATCCTCTCAGACAAAAGGCGGTGCAAATGAGTTACAATATTTAATAGACAGGCAAACAGCTAAGTAATGTAAATGTGATAGTTTGACTGAAATTCATTTACTCTTATACTGTAGAAATTGTGACAAGATAAGTATGACAAACGTACCAACAGGCAGACAAACAGCCTGTCTCTCTCCATAAACACCCATGGTGGTCTTCGTAAAGTTTTGACTGAAATATCATCAGCCCTGTGGGAGTTGTGATGACAAGATAAGCATGACGAACGCGCTGACAGATTGACAGAAGGAAGGACGAAGCTACAAACGCAGGAAAAAAAAACTATATTTCAGGGTCTTAACTCAAAATAATTTTTATTTCATGATCATACGAGTTCAGGAAAGTGTACCATGACCTTAATTATATAATTTCATAAAATAATAACTTTGCCTATTTTTCTGTAGTCATTAATTTGCTTAACAATACCTCTAGTCCAGATACGATCACAGAGACTGAAGGAAATATTTCAACCAACCTAATCTCCTTCAGGTCTCCACCCTTTGTAGCTGGACTATAGTCTTTGAACTACAATATTCGTAACATGTTAAGTTCAGTTTAATGAATAAGTGACTTGGTCTATGTAAAAGCTTTACCAGAAGGAAAAACCAAGTTTCCCTACAATACACAAGCCCCTTATTTCGCCATAACTTGCTTTTAAGTCAACAGTTATATACTTTAGTTTACAAAAAATAATTAGTTATGAACTAAAGTAACAATCCCTCACTGTGCTCTAGCGTTTTGTGTTGTACAATAACTCAATAAACGAGCTTACTTATTAAAGTGAAATTTGAACACTTTATCAATAAATTGCTAGAAGTCTACCCACACTTAACACCCTTAAATGCCAATGCTCAGATCCTTCCTTCAGATAATGAAAATGACAAAGTGACAAGCGACAAACTTTAAAGATGACCATTTCCTTTTTCGTTCTGGATGTTTCTACGACTTTTATCGCATTTTCCCTCGACTTTTATTAATCCCCATTTTTAGCAATTCCTTCATTAATCTTCTCTTCTCCCTAACCTCCGCTGCATCACTCAAAGTTTCACCTTCCTCATCCTCCATCTTTACTGCATTGCATCAATGCGTGCAGGCTCTTCTTTTTTCTTCTTCTCCTTTCCACCCACTTTGCAATACTCTCTCTCTCTCTCCCCCCCCTCTCTCTCTCTCTCTCTCTCTCTCTCTCTCTCTCTCTCTCTCTCTCTCTCTCTCAGATTTTTAGGGAGTTCCTGAATCCACTCTCTTTCACATAGCTTATATGATACTTTTTTTTTTTAGTTTCCTTTGCTTGGCTCTCTCTGGATATCCCTTTATATTATTTTTCATTCGTCCGTGTTTTTTTTTCCTTTTTTCCATAAGCATATCACCCGGTGCGTAATTAAGGACGCCTCCGCGCGCGCATTACCCCCGTTAATGTGTCCTTATGACCCCGTTCCGTAGGCTAACTTTTAAGGGGGCGTCATTTTTCCATACCTAATTCCCAAGATCCACTACTCGGCCTGAGAGAGAGAGAGAGAGAGAGAGAGAGAGAGAGAGAGAGAGAGAGAGAGAGAGAGAGAGAGAGAGAGAGATGGGGGTTATAAGAACACTGTTGCAATGTATAAAATATTAGGACATTTTATGTTTTCAGTAGAGAGAGAGAGAGAGAGAGAGAGAGAGAGAGAGAGAGAGAGAGAGAGAGAGAGAGAGAGAGAGATATGAGGGTTATAAGAACACTGTTGCAATGTATAAAATATTAGGACATTTTATGTTTTCAGTATAGAGAGAGAGAGAGAGAGAGAGAGAGAGAGAGAGAGAGAGAGAGAGAGAGATGGGGGTTATAAGAACACTGTTGCAATGTACGAAATATTAGGACATTTTATGTTTTCAGTATAGCTACATATCTTCTTTTTCTACTTGACCAAAATCTGTTGCCTCACATTATTTGTGCATTCTTTATGCACTTTATGATCTGATTAAATTTCTCCCTCTGCATCTCGCCTTTACATTCAGCTGGTGAAACCTACCCAGCTCACCAACACCATACACGCACACACAGAGAGAGAGAGAGAGAGAGAGAGAGAGAGAGAGAGAGAGAGAGAGATTTAAACTTCATGCTTGCTTAAAAAACCATTCCTAGTTCTAGATGCAATATTTCCAGCACAGTTCTTAGTGAGTAAGTCATTATGAGAACTCTCATTAGAGACCTGTACCATTCAGTATGTCTTTCTCTTTAGGCTGAGCGAATGATAACGCGCATTGTCTTAAAGGTAACTGAATACTTTTTATAACTTGCAACAGTTCCTAGGTTATCAGGTATGCGCGGCAATACATTACAATAAGGTCTGGCCAGCTATACTCAACGCAGCGAAAAATGGCCTATAGGGGAGGACACCTGGTTTTAAATGGATTCCCCCACTGGTGCCACGTCTCCACAGACCACCAATCCAGTTTCCAACCCCTCTCCCTTACTCTCTATCTCTCTTATTCTCCTCGCTCTTCCTGCTTATCCCTTCTAACACTTGCTCGTTTATATATTCAAATTACTGTTTTAATAACTAATATTATCCAAAATCCATTTTATTCATCACTACCTTTTTATTCATGAAGTCACCACAGTTGCACCTTCCCCCTCCCCCTCCCATTATCCCTCTTATTTATCCCACTCACCCATTGTTCATACAACTCCAACCGACCACCCACGTGGCCAACAATTTTCCTTATATCATAGACTCCTACATTGCTAACAATCATAACCTGTTGTTCCTGACTGTCCTTGGGTTTCCCTGGCCTCAGCACTCCTAACCCATCCCTTCCTTCACTACAGACAATCACACTCTACAATCGTTTAGTGGGAAATCTTTCCTTTCCTTAATTCATTACCTATTTCCCTTATATTTTGTCCCTCCTTTGTCCAGAGAATACCGTTCTCTGAGCTAACACTTCCTTATCCTATAACATTTAGTTCCCCAGGTCATTACAATCAAGGTTCCCCTTTTCTATTTATATATTCTTACAAAATCATTTTTATTATTTATCTTGCATGTCCCAGTATGTATGTATGTATGTATGTATGTATGTATGTATGTATGTATGTATGTATGTGTAGTGGAAAACCTCGGGTATATAAGCATAGGCAGGCCCTTCTTCATATGCCCTGCATATGCTCTACACAGAAAACACACCTTGAATTTTACCTCAATGGTGGTGTGGAACAAATGTTAGGATAATTTCGGATACAATTTCGGAAATACAAAATTTTATATAGAAACAAAGATAGAAAGACTGACACAGAGGATAAAGAGGTGGCATGAGGTTGTAAAAACAATACAGTGGTCTGTGGAGATGTGACACCAGTTGGGGAATACGTTTAAAACCAGGTGCGCCACATATCAGCCATTTTTCACTGCGTTGAGTATACTTAGGAGTGATTGAGTTGAACCTTACAGAAGACCTTGGAAATGTGGCTTATTCAGTAATGGAGCACAATATGGCATGTAGACCAAGAGAAGCGAGAGATTTCTTATAGATCTTGCACTTAAGGGGAATTTTGATTTCAATCTCGGAAAAACTTAAGACCGATATTAAAATCTTATAAGAAATAAATTCGGGGATTACTGCGCGGGTAATTTTTTAAAATGTGTTGTTTTTTTCAAACCTGGGCTATTCTAAAGGTATTAAACTGTCTGTCCACTGGGTTTTGGTCTTTGGAAGTCATCAAATATTTCTCATGGTTTCTTGAAGTCTTAAATTAAATAAAGATTTTAAGAATACAAGAACTTTACTCTGTAATTTTTATGCCCTTGATTAATACAAGTTGTAATGGCAAAAATAAGTGTATTAATCAATTACCATTTAAAGGTCGCATTGCCGATTCACTGTGCTGAGACAAAATATTTCTGTAAACATTCTGGATGAAATTTCCGCATCCCTATTGAAATCATAATCATACATACTACTCGCTCGAAACACACCCGACTTCAGTAACTTTTAAATTCAGTTAATCAAAAGGTAATTAATTGAGCTACATATAAAATCTGTCAAGCTAGCTTTTCTACATTTTATTTCAAATTAAACCTGTATGTCCTAAGTTTTTTTTTTTTTTTTTTTTTTTTTTTTTTTTAAAACATAATGTTGGGATCAAACTGCATATTCAGCCAGTCGGAAGTGAAATTCTGCCATTTTGGTGACTCCAAATTCTTACTTTAGTTCAATACAGTTGGAAAAATTTAAAAAATGAAAACAAAATAATCTTTTGAGCCTCATTTTCATCATACAACTACATTAAGATTTCCACTGTATTGATCCACTTGAGTAATATAAGCCAAAAATGTAACACACTCTTGAATCACTGATAGTTCTCAACATGCTTGTAAAATGAGAGCCAAAATTAGCCTCACAGGTAAAACGTTTCGTTCCGTTTAAAAGTCATTAAAACAACAACTGTAAAACCTCAGAAAAAAATGAACAAATCCCTCATGATTCATCACACAGTTCTAGCAGATCAGTGATTTCTGAAAGTGGAGAACGTTTCTGACTTGCAATTCTGAGGTCGTAACGAAACTGGACCTTACAATTCATTAATTTTTGTATAATTTCAATAGCAAAAACTACAATAATTGCCGCAATAAAACTTCTCGTGTGATTAAGGAGTTCAACTACATATTATAGAAACTAAAACGACTACTAGTAACTGTACTTTAACAAAAAAGAAACATGAAAGTTAAGCGAAACAAGATTTTGATCACTTATTATTCTCATATAAAAGTCATGTTTACATAGTATTACTACACTTTCCATTCCAATTTCAGAGCATTTAGAGCATCATAATTCCTAATCTTATATATAACAATAAATGTAACAAAACCCCCCCCCCCCCCCCAAAAATTGTCTCAGAATACGATTTCAGATACTATTCTCACTGGCACTTCAATAATTTAGCGATTTTTACATGTTCGTCTGTTTGCTCATTTACGTTATCTAGTGTTTTAACAAATATAATAATCGATAATATCTTTATCTAATTTTTGATAAACAATTTGGATGAAGAAAATAATTTAACACGCCAGAAACATAATTTAATGTTGTTACTGTTCTTAAAATATTTTAAATGGTCATTACTTATCTTGTAGTTAATTTATTTCCTTGTTTCCTTTCATCACCTCGCTATTTTTCCCTGTTGGAGCCCTTGGGATTATGGCGTCCTGCTTTTCCAACTAGGGTTATAACTTAGCTTGTAATAATAATAATAATAATAATAATAATAATAATGATAATGATAATAATAATGATAATGATAATAATAATAATAATAATAATAATAATAATAATAATAATAATAATAATAATAATAATACCCTCTCTGATTGGGGATACCTTCACTTGGTGAAAGGATTTATGTATCACTATGATAAGGGTACTAATCAGGGTCACCCATACTTGGTTGGTTTACAGTGAGGGATTAGACGAAAATCTCCAACCATCACCAATTCGCTTTGGCCAGTGAGGTGATAAAAATTAGCTGAAATCTAGACATTAATTGACATGTCTGAGGCCTTGGTCCTGCAGTGGACTAGAAACAGCTGCATTTGTTGCTGTTTACATAAAATAAATAACCATGAATGCCGGTGACCATTTAAGACCTCGGGTTCAATCCCAATCATATATATATATATATATATATATATATATATATATATATATATATATATATATATATATACACACATATATATATATATATATATATATATATGTATATATATATAAAACATCATGTGAAACTAAAAGCCGTTAACGATACATCATCGCTACTTAAACAGTTTCAGTCGGCAATTCGTTAACTACCTTTGTGGTGGCCTATATGGTAACGTCCCTGACTCGTGATCACTAGACTGGGACTCGAGTCCCGCTCAAAGTCGTTAGTTCCTTTAGTCAATGCAACCTCCCCTTCCTTCAGAACTAACGATGGGGGCTTTGGGGGAGCCTATGGGTCTATCTGCTGAGTTATCAGCAGCCATTGTCTGGCCCTCCTTGGTCCTAGGTTGGGTGGAGAGGGGGCTTGGGCGCTGATCATAAGTATATATGGCCAGTCTCGTAAGCTAAGGATGGAGGTTTTGGGGGAGCCTATGGGTCTATCTTCTGAGTCATCAGCAGCCACTGTCTGGCCCTCCTTGGTCTTAGGTTGAGTGGAGAGGGGGCTTGGGTGCTGATCATATGTATATATGGTCAGTCTCGTAAGCTAATGATGGAGGTTTTGGGGGAGCCTATAGGTCTATCTGCTGAGTCATCAGCAGCCATTGCCAGGCCCTCCTTGGTCCTAGCTTGGGTGGAGAGGTGCCTTGGGTGTTGATCATATGGAGAGTCTCTAATGCATTGTCCAGTTTGCTAGTGCAATATCACTGTCCCTTGCCTCTGCCATTCATGGGCAGCCTTTAAATCTTAAATCTTTAAGTGTCCTATGATCCTCGAACGTTTAGGAACGAATGACTTTGGAATCAAGAGTCAAAAATTTTGACAGGTAAACAAATAATGATGGAGGAGAGTGTGACATACTTGAAGGCTCAAAATTTACAGAAAACGTAAAATTGAAAAAAGAAAAATATATGGTATCAGCTATCCCTTCAACAACAGTTTCCTTAAAAGAACGGACAGATTAAAACTATGCAAGGGAATTATAAAAGAAAAACAACGCATCTTAGATATATCTTCTAAAAAAAAAAATAAAAACATTATTTTAATATATATTATTTGGTTTTCAATTACTTACTTCAATGAGATAATACACAATATTTTCAAATATCTTTTTCACTCATTTTCCATTCACTTGTCTATAAACACAAAAAAGGAAAACAAAGAATTTGGCGTATTTACGATAAACATAAACATAAACAAATACTAAAAAAAACATCACAAATCCTATACCAAGAAAAGGAGCAGACACAATCCCACGCAACAACTGTTAATAAAAAAAAAGAAAAAAAAATGCTATCAAGGCTGTGAAAGAGATATTGCGTAATCGTCCATCACTGTTGCTCTAGAAAAAATACGTTTGGAAAATAAAACCAACAGCATGAAAAGAAAACTATAAGACTTAGCGATACGAAACGTAAAAACATCTCTCTCTCTCTCTCTCTCTCTCTCTCTCTCTCTCTCTCTCTCTCTCTCTTCCTAGTATATACCTGGCGTACAGCCAAACGAGGGCCCTCGCCTTCCCGCGCATGAGAAGGAACGGAGAGTCTTTTACAACGAGACTCTCTCAAAAATAGAATTTTTTGGGATGTCTAATATATAAGATAGAATATTGCGCCTGAGTGTTCCCTCAAGCAAGAGAACTCTAACCCAAGATAGTGGAAGACCCTTACTAAGTGAACAATTACATTGCAACAGTTAACCCCTTGTGTGACAATTTTTCGATAATCTTTGTGTTGTCGTATGTATGAGGAAAGAGCATAATGGGTAAAGAATAGGCCAGACTATTCGGTGTAAGTGTAGGCAAAGGAAAAACGAGCCGTAACCAGAGGGGGGATCCAGTGTAGTGCTATCTGGCCAGTTAAAGCACCCAATAACCTCACGCGGATGTCAGGATGCCTGATAACTTTAAATCAATCAATCAATCAATCTCACGCGGTAGTATCTCAACGGGTGGCAGAAGCATTGACCAAACCTCACCATTTAATATAATGATGGAGCCATTGCGTAAACTATTTTAATAAACTCATGACTTCTTCATAAGCTATATCAGCATCCTTTTTCTACATTGATTTGTCCCAAAAAAAGCACATGAAACCTATTGTGACAACTGCATCCGTACAAATGGTTACAAGCTTTGCGGATCAAATGATCTCGTTTATCATGACCACAAGTTTAAAATGACGGAGAACTACCCTAACATGTACATACATACACTTCGCTTGATAACAAATATAAAATAGATGATACTTTTCAGAGGCAAACAAGACAGTATAAAATATATCAAAATAAAAAGACAATACATCAATAAAAAAAAAAAAAAATAGTATTGCAAGGAAAAAATATGGATCAAGTTCCAAGATTTAAAAATATCCGAGCTGAAATAAATAACACTACAATAAAAAAAAACTGAAAAATACTCTTCTTCACAAAAAGCTTATTGTAAACAACGTCCCCTCCAAATCTCCCTTGTCTTGACGCTCAAATAAATAAAACAAAATAAAAAAACAAAAAATGAAAATAAAAAAAACAAAAAACGCTAATGCTAGTTTTCGATACTCGGATCCCATCTTCATTTCATATATTTCCCCAAATCGAAGGGCTCCTACAAACCCGGTCTTACTTTCAGTAATATAATCTTTACCAATCATGATAACTAGAGATTCTACGCGGGCTGGGATCTCATTGCAAAACAGCAGACCTCTTGTAAATATTTGGTTGACGTCAAAGTATAAGTCCAGGTTTCTTCCCCCATTCACCAGGGAATTAATTTCTAATTCCGAGAATTTGCGGCACATCTTTATTAGAAGGAATTAATTAAGCTGGTTTACTTCAGTACCTTGAAAAACTCAATTCTCAGAAATTAAGAAATTAACTGCAGAAGTCTACTTGATGAATGAATGAGTACAAAACTTTCATTCCATAAATGAAAAATTCATTCATAGTTCTAAAGTCCAAAGTTTATCATTTGTTTTCAAATATCACAAAGCAAAAGCAAAACGACGAAGTGTGATATTTTTTTGGTAAAGGGATTGAGAGAAACAGTTTCTAATATATTCATTTATTTATATATATATATATATATATATATATATATATATATATATATATATACATATGTATATATTTTTATATATATATATATACATATATGTATATTTTATATATATATATATATATATATATATATATATATATACATACACATAGTTACATATACATACATACATACTTACATACATTCATATATATGTGTATGATATATATATATATATATATATATATATATGTATATATATGTATATATATATATATATATATTTACATACATATATATATATACAATTATATATATATATATTTATATCTATCTATATATATACATATATATATATATATATATATTTACATACATATATATACAATTATATATATATTTATATCTATCTATATATATACATATATATACATATATATATTTACATTATATATATATATATATATATATATATATATTTACATATATATATATATATATATATATATATATATATATATTTACATATATATATATACATATATATATATATATATATATATATATATATTGCGATTTAATTATATTTCCCCACCTCTTTGAATATTAGTTTAGATCTATGACCAAAATCATAACATTATATAAGAAAATCAATTCGTAAATTAGAATAAGATACTACAAGCTCTATTAATCATACATTTCTCAATTTGCGAGAGAAATTCCTTCCGCGAACCACACAATATATAGTGAAGTTTAATAAATTAAGCAAAAGCTACCGTTTCCTATTAGGATTTAACAGTTTCATTACATGGAGGGGATAAGATTTCCAGCTTTCTCTGTATATAAACCTCATTTTCTTGTAAATAAAAAAGAAAAAAAAATCCCAAATATATCATAAATGTAAAAATGAAATTTCTCTATTCGCACAAATTGTCGCATTAATCACGGCTTTTAAACGATAATAATAAATAATCTGTAATTCAGCGGAGACCGTTCATAATTGAAATCCTCAATCATTTCATTATCGATGTAGGCAGCCTATGAATAAGCCAAACATGTTTGCTGAATTGGTAAAACCACGTCCTCCCCCAATACGAGCATTTAGTATTAACAAACTCGCAGTTTCACTCATCTGCGCTAGAGGGACTCATGAGGTATTCTGGTTCTCCAAATAATGTACAAGAACTGTTGCAGAATGACAGGAGATGCCTCAACTAGAGTAAACGGGGTTGTATTGACGTACTCCAGTTGTGCAAGACACCCAAGGGGAGTCTGCGATTGCAAAGGTTGTATTATTCCAACTGGTTTCCCATACATTTCATCTTTTTTTCATTTGAGGTGAAACACGAAAGACGTTATGGAGGAAAGGATGAAACGGTGATACAATAAGAGAGTGAATAGAGTACATATCATACAGGGTTGTGGTAGTCGATTGGTAACGTCCCTGCCTAGCAATCTGTTGGACAGGGGTTCAGAACCCAGTCACGCGCGATAGTCTCTCTCAATGTCTGCAACCTCACCATCCTTGTGAGTTAAGGAAAGGAGGTTTGGGCAGCTCTCATCACCAAACATTGCCTGGCCCTCCCTGGTCCTAGCTTGGGTATTCTTCGAAGAATGGGCTTGTTTACTGATCATATGTATTGGCTATATGGTCAGTCTCTAAGGCATTGCCACCGTCCCTTGCCTCTGCCATTCATGGGCGTCCTTAAAAACTTAGACAACTCCATATTCATAATTACAGCAAAGGTTAAATGAGGGAAAGTATGCATTCATCTGAGTAAAAATAAATACAGATAACCAAGCATTGAAAACTACAATATCCTGGTTTGCAAAATTAGAACTAAATTTATTCTCAAGGTAGAGTCACATTTTTCCTAGTCAAGAAAAACGTAATTCCTACGAAGACATTTACCTATCCCGTATTAATCAAAGAAACAAACTTAGTTCAAAGGTGTCTAAGCCCTTAGCATTCAAGTAAAGCTCGAATATACTGTACCTGAAAGAAATCCATGTAAACATACACTTGACAAATTTCTAAAAGTACTACATCATTATTTATACACCTCTTTATCACGAAAAGGAAGGAAATCATTGTAGGTTATGTGAATAAAATAATAACAATGTAAGAGTTTGAGATGAACTGTGTCGGTAGAGTAGATAATGGTATAAGTTATAAAAGAGAGAGTAATGTGGAGAGAAGCCCAAGTAGGAATTTCCATTGACAAACACTCGATAAGAATATACTTCGGGTTTTCCTGAGCACATCCTACACATGCGATAAACGAAAAGTAACATGATTCTCTCTCTCTCTCTCTCTCTCTCTCTCTCTCTCTCTCTCTCTCTCTCTCTCTCTCTCTCTCTCTCTCTCTGGTTTTCTTTTTTTTCTTTTAAACATTGAGCCATAACTTAATTTTCAGTAACGATTGTTCTTTTTTCGCAATAAACGAAAAGTAACCTTATACTTGTATTTTTTTTTAACACAGCCGCAACTTAATTTTCAGGTTACATTTTCTCAAACGGCAGTACTCAACTCCTACGCGATAAACGAAAATTAACTTAATATTTTTTTTTTAACTTAGAGCCACAACTTAATTTTCAGTAACCTTTAAAAAAACAGCAGCACTCAACTCATATCATTACATGTAAGGTAATACACGATTCAATAGCAGAATGGAAAACAAGAATGATATTGCTGATGAACATCCTTACGTAATCTCTTATTTCATAAATAAAAATAGTTCTAAGCATTCTCTCTCTCTCTCTCTCTCTCTCTCTCTCTCTCTCTCTCTCTCTCTCTCTCTCTCTCTCTCTCTCTCATTTGAAAACTACCCATTGCAATATATTTAATATCTCCTTTATCTACAGGCTATATAGACCAGCATCGAATTCCCTATCACCATCCAACACCGGATGGAAACCCAGATCGATAAGCAGGAACTTGTCATAAAAAAGATAAATATATATAAAAAGAGCATGTAATTGTACATACTTAAGTACCAAAACCTTTATACACAGTTATTATAATAGTATATGAAATTTTTACAATTAATGAATAAACAAAACACAACTCTCCGTTCTAACAATGAACCTTCAACGAATAATTGCTTCAAAAACACTCGCTCCTTCCTTCACCATTCCTCGGTAGTATAGTGGTTAGTATCCCCGCCTGTCACGCGGGAGACCGGGGTTCGATTCCCCGCCGGGGAGGAATAATTTTTTTTTTCTGTTTTCTTATCAATTTCCTTTTTTAAAATTAAATTCATATTATATACCAACTAATACACATACCTATATCACGGCTACCATCTTTGATTATTTCATCGTTGAATTTTACGAGAATATCGAAACGACAATTAAATGTAAAAGGAAAAGAAAAATATACGACAAATGAACAAAACATTGAAACATTGCCTTCCACGTGATGAAAAATTAATAAAAACATACATTTACTCTCTCTGAAATGTGATGTCAACTAGATAAACCATGCACGTTGCCTTACCTGTGATCACAAAAATTATAAATAAACCAGGAAATCATTCTGAATATAAACTGCATCACATGTGAAGGTAATTCAATGGACTTATATACGTATGATAACAAGGGGATAAAACTCACGATTCAATTATTATGTATAAACTATGCAATAACTGCTTTACCTCTTAAAACAAATGAATACAAAATACAAAAACTATGAATAAACTACAATCACTACATTGTATGTTATATATATATATATATATATATATATATATATATATATATATATATATATATATATATATATATCTATAAATGTGTATATATATACACACACACACACACACATATATATATATATATATATACATATATATATATATATATATATATATATCTATAAATGTATATATATATATATATATATATATATATATACATATATATATATATATATATGTATATATATACATATATATACATAGTATATATATATATATATATATATATATATATATATATATATATGTGTGTGTGTGTGTGTGTGTGTGTGTTGACACATAAAACATTCTCTTCACTAATGGATGGTTATCGAAAGTAACGAAACAAGCCACTGCCAAATTCATCATTCAACTCTTGGATTAAGGATGAGCTTTCAGTGCAGAAAACATTCCTTGAAAACACCCCACTTTAATACAATAAAAGATCATCAGCATCACAAGGACATAGAGATAATAAGATACATCTAACGAACACTTTAATTCTTCCTCAGCTATCAATCAATCTACACAGTATAGCGATCAATTTCTAGAGCTTCCCTTATCTTCTCCATTCTGTATATGTCATGAAACCAATGGTAATCATTTAAATACACTTCAAGGATGGAAAAAATTAACAGAATTCTCACAAATCAGAGAAATGATAGAATGAAATAAGAGTTAGAGTTCTCTTGCTTGAGGGTACACTCGGGCACACTATTTTATCTAATCTATCTTACTGTTGTTTTGTTGAAGTTTTTATAGTTTATATAGGAAATATTTATTTCAATGTTGTTACTCTTCTTAAAATATTTTTTCCCTTGTTTCCTCTCCTCAATGGGCTATTTTCCCTGTTGTCATCCCTGGGCTTATAGCATCCTGTTTTTCCAACTAGGGTTGTAGCTTAGCAAGTACTACTACTACTACTACTACTACTACTACTACTACTACTACTAATAATAATAATAATAATAATAATAATATCGAAGTGCTTAGGATTTGCAACTCCATTCCCTGTCCTCGTGTTGAGAGAGAGAGAGAGAGAGAGAGAGAGAGAGAGAGAGAGAGAGAGAGAGAGAGAGAGAGAGAGAGAGAGAGAGAGAGAGTGGGCATGAATGCTCATGGATTTCCTTAAAAGAAAAATCACCGTATCATGTGTTAAGGAGAAAGAGCCGGATGTCATGGCACCAAATGAGACGAAAGATCAAGATATTTAGGACAGGACAAAGGGAGATCATGTCTGATGTGATTTAAGACATGTAAGGGCAAAGGAGGGGGGGTGGCTGTTGTTGTGTCAGGAAGATTATGAGCATTTATGAAACATAACTAATGTGTTACTCAATGTTTATGTGAGAAAAGTAGTGTGAAACAGAAAGCCTACATGGCCCACGAGTGGAGAACACGAGGGGTGATAAAAGGTTCAGAAAAAGTGTAGTAGACCTCTGCTTGATCAGATTTGGAGGAAGAAGAATGCCTACGCTGGAGGACTTAGATGCAAATGTGTGTAAGGTTGGTTTGGGGTGACTAGACTGAATGAGAAATTGTTTTCTGAAAGAGATTTATCTATTGGTAATATGTAGTTCTAAAATTAAATTCATTCAAATGTAATAAAAAAAAATTGGTTTTGAAAAATTTATTTCATTGTCTTACTGATAGTAATTTATGATGTAATTTGGATAAACGTAAATCTGAGATATATTAAATTTTTATTTATTAAAACAAAACAGAAAATAGTGGGTGGTTTTAATTGGAAAGGAAAGATTCAAGATGCATATGTAAATGTAATTACGGAAAGTAAGTTTGATATTAAAGATGAGAGAATACCATTTGAGGAGACTGGATAAATACAGTGTATGCCAACCTTAGGAATATCGAAGTTGAGGATTTTTATAAGGAGTATAAAAACTAGTGGATAGGATCACAAATAAGAAATACTTGATATGGATGAAGGACAAAAGCTGTCCATACTAGCTGGAAGAATGAAAAAAATAACTATAGCTTAGGAATGCTGAACATAACAGCGTCGTATAATGTAATTTCCATAACTCTTGAATATTGAGTATAGGTTAAAGGCAGAATACGATAATATAAGAACGAAATGCGTTAATTAATTTTTGAGATTGATTGTGGAAATGACAGAAGAGGTTAAAAAAAGGGTGATTAAACGTTATGAAAAGCAAGAAGCTGATAATATCACGAGAGTAATATTGTGGTATGAGGGTGATAGTGGAAGTTGACGAGGGTGAAAATAACTTGTCTATATTAGTAAAAATTACATATGATTAGGTGAGAGAAATGGCTGTAGAAGGAATAACAAATAATAGGGAGGATTGGTAGGGGTTTTGATTGAGAAACCAATGCACACATCAATAAAAATATGTGAAGTTTTTTTTTCTTTTACTACGAAAAATACATATAAAATTCTTAAAATTTATATTATATTTCATGACATCTATATTATATATACATCTTAATATATTCATATGAATGTATTTTTTACATTGAGTTTAAACAAGCGAAATGGTACATAAATCTATAGTTTGTATAGCAAAAAGTTTTGTCAGTAGTTTTGGAGCGAAAGAAAAAACCTGTGAGCGATATACGTGGGAAAAAAAAAGAAAGGTGTAGTGTTGATAGGCATAACATTAAACTACCTGAAAATGCATTATATAAAGAAAATACATTACTGAGAGAATTTAAAGGTTTTAGTAATCAAAGAAAAGCTTTGATAATGATAACAGATGGGAAACTTGCCATTTTGTTGCAAATGGAAGTCTCTTGACAGGAGTGCTGTTTTCATACCTTTAAGTAGTCACGGAAACAGTAAGCTCAGTGGCCACTTTCCTCTTGGTAAGGGTAAAAGAGACTGTAGCTATGGTAAGCAGCTCTTCTAGGAGAAGGATACTCCAAAATCAAGCCATTGTTCTCTAGTCTTGGGTAGTGCCATAGCCTCTGTACCATGGCCTTCCACTGTCTTGGATTCGAGGTCTCTTGATTGAGGGTACACTCGGGCACACTAATCTATCTTATTTCTCTTCCTCTTGTTTTGCTAAAGTTTTTATAGTTTATATAGGAAATATTTATTTTAATGTTGTTACTGTTCTTAAAATATTTAATTTTTCCTTGTTTCCTTTCCTCACTGGGCTATTTTCCCTGTTGGAGCCCCTGGGCTTATAGCATCCAGCTCTTCCAACTAGGGTTAATAATAATAATAATAATAATAATAATAATAATAATAATAATAATAATGATAGTGAAGAGAAACAGCAGATAGGAGAGTTTCAGATTTCTGTAAGGAAGAAGTAATAGTGAATGTTAGCTGGAAGAGGTGATAGTGAATATTACCTGGGAGAGTTTATACTGAATGTTAGCTGGGTGAGGTGATAGTGAATGTTACCTAGGAGAAGTGATAGTGAATGTTAGCTGGGAGAGGTGATAGTGAATGTTATCTAGAAGAGGTGATAGTGAATATTACCTAGGAGAGGTGATAGTGAATGTTAGCTGGGAGAAGTGATAGTGAATGTTAGCTGGGAGAGGTGATAGTGAATGTTAGCTGGGAGAGGTGATAGTGAATGTTAGCTGGGAGAAGTGATAGTGAATGTTAGCTGGGAGAGGCTACAAGAGGTATGAAAAATCCAGAAAAAAAATCTAGAAATCATGTTAGTACGAACAGTTGATAAATCTTATATTAACAAATATATTGAATGTTTGTAGTATTCTATCAAAAGGCTTGCAAAAATGTATACTATGAAAACAGAAACTACAAAATATAAAGGAACTTGAACCAGAACTTCGTTATGAAAGTAAAATTTTACTAGCGACGTAGTAATCTATTAACTGTGTGATCAATGTAGAATAAGAGGGAATAAAATTTCGAAACAAAATTAAGATACATAAACAA
Organism: Palaemon carinicauda; assembly: GCF_036898095.1. Taxonomy (NCBI): domain Eukaryota; kingdom Metazoa; phylum Arthropoda; class Malacostraca; order Decapoda; family Palaemonidae; genus Palaemon; species Palaemon carinicauda. Next base: position 37,557,515 of record NC_090768.1, on the reverse strand, counting down.
TTTCGCAAAAAAAAATGTAAGAATAGTGCAAATTATGATTATAACGATTCAAGAGCATTTGCGTATTTATATACACACATATATCATTATCTATCTGTCTGTCTGCCAGGATGAAATCAGCATTCTTCCCCTCGGTGTCCCTTGACAATCAGTCTTGTATCTTTAATAAATCAAACAATTCTATTTCTTAAGACTGAATCATACAACACCACACCCACGATGGTATATTGTATTATTTTTCTATAATAATTTGTATCATTATAAATGACATTCGAAAAGTTCTTAATAAATTTTCAAATTCCATTCTTTACCAAGTCAACAAAGCCCTCAGAAGAATACTGGGAATTAAATGGCAGGATAGAACTAGAAATGAGACTATAAGAGAGATTATTCGACTGCCATATGTGGATGAGATTATGGTGAAGGTTAGTTGGACATGGTTTGGGCATATTCTTCGCACTCCCCACGAGACATTAATACACCAAACTTTCAACTGGGTTCCACAAGGCACTAGAAGAGTTGAAAGACATAGGCATACATGGCTGAGGACTATGAAGCGTGAAGTAAGAGAAGATGAATGGAAAATTATTGAATTAAAAGCACAAGATAGACACGACTGGCAAAACCTAACCGAGGTCCTTTGCGTCCATAGGCGTAGAAGATGATTGATGATGATGATGATGATGAGCAAGTCAGGTAATAACTTTTCGGCAATCAGGTAATACTGCCGCTCGCAATGCAAATATACAATATGCGTGTGCGCGAAAACTTTAAGTTCAGGGTACTTACACACATAAACAAATGCATTATTTACAACATACTAACATTAATAACAATAATAATCATTGCGCTGCATTTTCATAAATAAAGATCTCTCAGAATTCATATTTTGAGTGGATGATAAATTTCCATACCGGCAAAAGGAAAATATATTGTGCAGTACTGCAATTTCTTCATTCTAGTCTCTTATTTTTAATATTGCAATGTATCTTAAAATTTATTTCTTATCGGTGAATTACAACACATTCCATGCTAAATCAATATTTGTAAATTACTTACAGATTAGTCAAAGGTAATAAACTCCACTCAACGCCTAACGCTTATGATTGTATTAAAAAATTGAATTTCAGGTAATTTTTTCACTTATATATGCATAATGCAGTTGCGCTGTATGTATACCAGAAAAAATTCTTAATTAAAACAAGATTTCAAATTGTACGATCGTTTTTCTCTACCTACTATTCTCATTGAAAAAAGTCACATACACACGCACAACTTCTTCCTTTTATCTAATAAAAGAAACTTAAATAAAGACGTCAGAGAAATAATTCTAAAGACAGCTTTGTGACAACACGAATCCTTGCCTAAAGTCGCTGCCCGTAAGATTTGTTATTGCGATATTGAACGGGATAAAAGGTCTGATATGAACCTCTGGACTCTGCTAAACAAGCAGAGAGTAAGTTGAATCCAATTCTATTTAAGGTTCGCAAATTCTAATAAACACTGTAAACACCGCTTCAGTAAATCTTTAAAAATTCGCTTCAGTTAATCTTTATAAATTGTGTATTGCCTCCAGAGTCATGGTATAAAATATTTGTAGTTTCATTCAATGCTTAATCCATTATGTTGTCAAATAAAATTTGTAACTATCGTTTTTTGTTTTATCATACGTCATTATAACTACAGAGGATTTTGTCATTTAATTGTATATATAAATTTCTCATGCACAAAATCATGAATGATCTAGTGCTAGAATACAAATTGAATTAAACAAATAGGATCAGAAGACAGTAATACATAAAACAAATCATAACTCTAACAAAATATCATCTTTTATAAATCACATCAGCTGGATAAAATACTTTACAGTCGTATTAATTTGATGTCAGAAAAGACTCGCTAACATAAAGCATTTTCGACTCGATTCTACAACGACAATAAAATGATGTACAAAAGAGTGAATCATATTTACGACAGAAATAATTCATACATTACAAACACTCATAAAATCATATAGCAGTCGACACAGTAAGCTTTGAATAGGTGAAATGTACTTAAAAAACAACAACCCATTATTAACTTAAATATATTAATATGTATATCTGCTACGGATATCTATTTCAATAAAACCTCTTACATTATTTCTAAGAGAATGGTGGTCCCAATAACTCATATAATAATGAGTATTTCGAAAAGAGTTTTGTATTCTAAATATCATTTCTATAATAACTTTTTTTCGTTAAGTGATAAGTGTAAAATCAAATCTAAATCTGAGTAATTTAAGTATAAATTTAGTCACTTGTTTAATTAATATCACGCTGGACACTACATTAGGTAGTTACCAACTATTAGCAAATGATAATAATAATAATAATAATAATAATAATAATAATAATAATAATAATAATAATAATAATAAAGGCATCTAAACCAAGATCGAAAAGTACGCTAAAACATAATGGAAAAATAACACCCACACACACACACAAAAAAAAAAAAAAGAAAAAAAAAAGAAAAAAAAATCGTACCTGGAAAACAATGGATAAGGCGAAGACAGTGCTATATGGCGTTTCGGGTTGGCAAAAGGGACTAACCACTTTACTTAGGTTATCTTTTATTCCTTATTTTTCTTATAATCCAGAGGCCAACTAAACGGCCAAGCTGACTGTCAGAAGTCAGGAGTGTTTGGACCGCAAACCTCCGTCAAGTCAGAGCGATCAAATTCCATACCCTACCCCCTTCTTATTTTAAGTTACATTTAAAGGTCGCTCATGAATGGCAGAGACAGGAGACAGTGACAATACCTTAACAGGATAATGCCCTAGAGACTAACCATATATACATATGATCAGAATCCAAGCCCCACTCAACCCAAGTTAGCACCAGGGAGGGCAAGGCACTACAAAAAACTATCGAGCTTGAGCGGGAATCGAACTCCCGTCCAACATATTGCCAGGTATGGACATTTCCAATAGACTACTACAATCCCAAAAAAATCTAATCACTCGTTTCTGCTGACGAAACCCATAATAAGTAAAATTTTCGTTAAAAGTCATATTCTCCTCTTTAAGGTAGATATACGAACAAACAGATACAAGAACAATCCCACTTAGAAACATACTAATAGAAAACCTATCATTGTAGTCGGAGATAATAAAGGAGAGGGTGGGGAGGGGCTCCACCTAAAAGCAACTGAATTATTTGAGAAAGCTCTTCACTCGAATTGGCAATGTCTCCCAATTATTAGAGACTCATTGCACTTTTTTCCAGCATTTCAATTCCTTATTCCTTAGATTTTCCTCGATATTACTGATATTGATACAGTTATGTTACACTTACTAATACTGATTTAAAACAGGAACAAATCAATTTCCTTTCCTCACAGGGCTATTTTTCCCTGTTGGAGCCATTCGGCTAATAGCATCCTGCTTTCTCAACTGAAGTTGTAGCTTACCTAATAATAATAATAATAATAATAATAATAATAATAATAATAATAATAATAATAATAATACAGCTTTATCATTTATAAATAACATATTTCAAGACTATTCCGATGGCATTGAATAAGAAGAGGATATTTTAATGTGGTGAAAAGGTTTTTGTATCGCCATGATCAACAAAGATGTACTATACTCAATTTTTTTTTTTAATGAGGTGCATTTGCACCGACTCGCAGCGGTGCCCTTTTAGCTCGGAAATGTTTCCTGCTATCTGATTGGTTAGAATTATCTTGTCCGAAACTTTTCCGAGGCTAAAAGGGCACCCCTGCGAGTAGGTGCAAATCTGCTTCACTAAAAGGAATTGACTATAGTGAGGGCCACCCATACTAGGTTGGTTTGCTGTGAACGATCAGAGTATAGTCTCCCTCCATCAACAATCCGCAGTGGGCAGCGTGTTGATGAAAATGGCCAAACCACCGACATGAGTAAAGACATATCTGAGGCCTTTGTCCTGCATTGGCCTCAAAACAGCTGCATTTGTTGTTGTTATCGTTGATGTTAAATCACATATGGAACAACGATCAAATTTAATCTATAATAACAACCCACTGATTGAGGAAAATTTATTAAGTTTAGAATGATGATCAATTGAATATTGCTGCAATAAATATAATCCTTATCTGGTGATACCCTATAATTCCCTCATAAAACAAAACAATTTAGTCATTACCCAAAAATACACAAAGTATGTCGCTTATATGTCGTCACTTCCGGTATGCATCACAATTCTAAGCATTCAGCCAGGAAAATGAGAGTTTCACAAATAGTTTTCATTCTAACACACCAAATATTTACATGTTTACTCATATACAATACCACTCGTTTGAAAAAAAAAATCTAACATCACCACTTGTTTGAAAAAAACAAAATCTAACATAACTCGCATGAAAAAATAAAAAAATGTAACATCACTCGTTTGAAAATTCTAAGATCATCATCATGTTTGAAAAAAAAAAAGCTACCATCACCACTCGTTTGAAAAATATCTAACATCACCACTCTTTCGAAAAAATTTAACATCACCACTCTTGTGAAAAAAATCTAACATCGCCACACTTTTGAAAAAAATCTAACATCACCACTCGTTTGAAAAAATCTAACATCACCACTCGTTTGAAAAATATCTAACATCACCACTCGTTTAAAAAAAAATCTTTCATCACAACTCGTTCGAAAAAATCTAAACACAAAAAAAAAGAAAGAAAAAATTTTTTTCCTAACATCAACGAAGTACTGAAACCTTCTACTGACGAAGAACGCGATGATGAAAGACGATGCACGAGATCTTGATGGACGGCTGTCGATTGTACTTAATAATCACGATTAACCTAAGGCACAACTTCAATTATCAAGTCTCTTTGGTGACGCCAGTTTACTGAATTACCTCAATCAATATACAGCTTCTTCAAGCAGGAATGTAGATTTAGTATTTATGATATGTAAGATGTTCACACTATGTACAACAAGAGGGGCACTCAGGAGAGTGCAGACCTCCGCCGCGGCAACTTATTTCTCGACCTTGACCTCTGACCTTAACATGTATTAGTTGGCGGGGATTTTCATACACTGAACTATGAACCAAGTTTGAAGCCTCTGTGATAACGATGTCCAAACTTATGGCTGATTACGTGAATTGGACATTTTTCTTGACCATAACCTTGACCTTTGACCTTGACCTTCTAAAATGTAATCATTTCCCGCTTTCTACACAACAGTTAATCCCAGAAAGTTTCATTACTCTTACGATTAAAATTGTGGACAGGAAGCTCTTCACAAACAAACACACACAAACAAAACATAAACAGGGGCGAAAACATAACATCCTTCTAACTTCGTTGTCGGAGGTAATTGTATTCAAAGGAATCCATTATTATATCATGACGGGTGAAATAATACAAACCACAATCATGAACTTAGTCTAAAGCATATTGCCTGTATACGTATTTTTATTAAAAATCCCCTTCATAGTTGTTGAGAAAATTAAAAGGTTTTCTTTTTTTTTGGGGGAGGGGGGGATGATCTTAAACAAGGAGAAGAATTAAAGTTTGGGAAAGTCTAAATGCTAAGTTAGGTTTTTTACAACAAAAATATATTTGCTACAGCAATACAGTATAATCTTTTGATTGAGAAAGCATAATTTTTCCTCACGAATAGCACTGGTGTCATATTTATAATCAAAACTTCGAAATACTTGATTATTTCAGACGCACAAATTAGAAGTCTCATCAAAATAAATGATGAGAAATTCCGATTCCAAGCAAAGCGAAAATTTAGTTTACTGGTACAATCCAACTAGTCATATCAATGTTATTCAATAGATAAACATGCCACTGGCAATTTAGTTCAGAATGCATTAGAAATATCAGCATTAAAAAGGGAGATCTGTTGCAACTAGCTATGGACTTCTCTTTAAGTATCAATTGCAATGATGGAATGTTCAAAAAAAAAAAAAAAAAAAAAAAAAAAAAAAAGTCTTAGTTTCACGGGTATCCTACCTCGTCATAAAGGAAATATCATATACGAAAACCTGGGCTCTCAAGAATAAAATGGCAGCGCTAATTAATATCTAATATTACTAAACAAACAAATAAAAATTGTTTATTTACGAGACTGGAATTACCACTACTATTCAGTGCAAGAGTTGTTGATGATGATGATGATGATGATGGTGTTGCTCTCATCGTATGATTTCGTTTGATGATAGATCAAAGCTAACTAACAACATGAACTCTAGCTGTCTTTGATATTTCCTCATCGACTATCGACAATAAGAGTCACTGTTGTTTAAAAGCTCAGTATTTTCAGAAGCATTTTTGAACAGCATTCCTATTCATTTTCATCAATAATGTCATCAAACTCAAGCCCACTTTCACACTACTGAGAGAGAGAGAGAGAGAGAGAGAGAGAGAGAGAGAGAGAGAGAGAGAGAGAGAGAGAGAGAGACTTTTAGGGATGAAGTTGCCAGCTAACCCACATATCTTATACCCCGTCAGACTAGAGAGAGAGAGAGAGAGAGAGAGAGAGAGAGAGAGAGAGAGAGAGAGAGAGAGAGAGAGAGACTTTTAGGGATGAAGTTGTTAGCCAACCCACATATCTTAGACCCCCGTCAGACTATGGATCTAGCAAATGTGAGACGAGCACTACACTACCCAGCCAAGTCACCCACATTAACAGCATGCATCATCCATAGTCGAGCTTTGGGGTCACCACATATATACGTTGTTTATAATTGTCTGGGAGAGAGGGAGTAGTCATAAATTTGCCGAACCAGCGGGTTGTAGTTAAGAAGGGGGATGGGGTAGGAAGGCTAAATCTGTGTGCGTGTGTGTATATCTATCTAAATATTGAGACGTCATTCCTGATGCCTCGGGTACACTAGTATGAATATAAATATGAGTGTATAATTATACAGTACGCACAGAGTAACATGCCCAAGTACCGAATATATATATATATATATATATATATATATATATATATATATATATATATGCAGTATATATATGTATATATACATATATATACACAGTATATATATGTATATATATACATACATATATATATATATATATATATATATATATATATATATATATATATATATATATATACACACACACACACACACTAAACTAACTAAAAATCCGAGACATTTGTACACAAAATATTGAGGACATACTCAAGAAAGGAAGAAGCATCAAATATATGATCAGAAGACTTGGAATAGGACGCCAACAAATATTTGCCTAAAAGGATGAAAATGCAATTGTTATCAACAAAAGAGATGAAGTGATAAAAATTGCAGAGGATTTCTATATAATGCAATACATTAGAATACATATAGAATTAACTTTGCCAATAGAAATAATGAAACACCAGAGCCGGTACTAAAAGTAACTATGAGAATTAAAAAAAGCTTTAAAAGACATGAAAAGAGGTAAAGTAGCAGAAGATAGACTAGCAATTAATAATAGATGGAGGAGATTTCATAATAGTAAAACTCGCTGAACGTTACACAAAATGTCTGCAAGAATACTTTATACTTACATCTTGGGACAACTTTATCATTATACTAATTCACAAAACGGGAGACTCAAAAGACCTGAAAAATTACTGCCCAATAAGTTTACTCTCGGTAATATATAAAATATTTACAAAGAACACGTTAGGCTAAATAGAAAGACAGCTAAGCTTTAATCAACCAAGAAAGCAGGCAGGCTTTAGAAGTGGGGATTAAACAACTGACCATATCCGTGTAATTAAACAGCTAATGGAAAAATCAACAGTGTATGGCAAACCACTATGTAGGTTATTTATAGACTATGAGAAAGTTTTTGATCCTGTTAAAACTTCAGAAGTAATGAAAGTCCTTAAAAGATAAGGAATAAATTAATCTTATGTTAGAACACTTGAAGATATCTATACGGGAAGGACAGCCATCCTAAAACTGCATAAAGATAGTAAGAAAATTCCAAATGAGAAAGGAGTTAGACAGGTAGAACCCCATCTCTTAAATTATTCATAGCATGCCTAGAAGAAGTTTTTAAGATTTTAGATTGGGAAAACAGGAATTAACATTAACGGGAATACCTCAACAACTTAGGACCAGCATATGACATAGTTCTATTTCATGAATCATGGGAGGAATTGCAAAAGATGATAGAAGATTTGAATAAAGAAAGCAGAAATGTAGGAATGAAAATGAATATGAATGAAACTACGATAATGGCCAATGAAAATGTAGAGACAACAAATAAGGGTTATTGACATTCCACAAGATATTGTTAATGAATATACATAGGAGAGACAGTAAGTGTTTCCCTAGGGCAAGACATCAAATTTAAACGAAAAATAAGCACATGATGGAGAGCTTTTGGTAAACAAAATTGCATTATGAAACGTAAAATGTCCCTTTCTCGAAAAAGGAAAATATCTAATCAGATGGTCCTACCAGTATTAACTTGTGCATCAGTAACTTGGAGCCTTACTCAAGAATTAGAAAATAAGATAGGTAGAACTCGAAGAGCTATGGAAAGGATAAAAAATGGGATTAACAACTATAGTCAGAAAAAAGAGCAACATGGATACGAGAGCATACTAAAGTAGAGAATATTCTAACAACATTTAGGAAAAAGATATGGATATGGCCAGGACATATAATGAGAATACAGATAATAGATGGTCATTAAGAATGTGTCCCTTGACATTGCAAATGAGCAGGGAAAGGAAGAGAAGACGATGGATTGAAGAACTAAGAAAATTTGCGGGTATAGACTGGCATAGAAAGACCATAAACAGCCGGGAGTGGAAGGACATGTCTGAGGACTTTGTCCTGCAATGGACTGGTTACGGCTAATGATGATACGCATATATATATATATATATATATATATATATATATATATATATATATATATATATATATATAGTGTAAAAGAGAGAGTAGAGGCCGGCCAAAGGCGACCGGTTAGGGTGATGTGGGTAAGAGAGAGAGAGAGAGAGAGAGAGAGAGAGAGAGAGAGAGAGAGAGAGAGAGAGAGTATGTGGGGCTCCGTAAGAAAAAAGGGACCAGAGTAGGAGGGAGAGGATGGAGCAGGAGGGTTAAGACTGCCAGAAACGAGAGAGAGAGACAGAAAGAGAGAGAGAGAGAGAGTCCTGGAATGGCTGCCGCATTTTTTTTGAAGGGGAGGGGGTATTCAAGAACCATGGGGAGGGGGAATGTTACTGAAATGGAGGTAGGGGGCGGGGGTTGATATGATATCTTATAGAATGAATGAACTAATAAAGGATGATGTTTTAGCAGATGTAATTTATTGGAGATCTTTTTTTCGCATCTGAGCGAAGCGAACTGAACCAACGGTTTCTTCCCCTAGGACCACGGTCTCTATACCTAGACCCAAGGTCCTTGCCTAGACCGTGCCTAGGACTAGTGGGCCTGGGATCTCGGTTACTGCCTCCTCCTCGTTGTTGTTGTTGTTGTTGTCTAGGCCTTTCCTCATCTCATCTTCCCCCTTTTTCTGGGCAGAGGCAAAAGATGAACGGGGCAGAGCGCTGGAAGGACAACCCAGGCACACAAGGGACGCGGCCTAAAATGATTCCTCTGGTAGAGTAGAGCCCCGAGAAGTCGGTCTATTTTTTTTTCCCTCTCTCTCTTTCTCCTTTCATCCCCTCTTTCATAAAAAAAGGGTAATGGTTGCTGACAGTTTTTCTCCCTGCCTTCTCTCTCTCTCTCTCTCTCTCTCTCTCTCTCTCTCTCTCTCTCTCTCTCTCTCTCTCTCTCTCTCTCTTTCCTTTTTCTTAGCTTTTTTTTCCTATTCCCAGCCTAGTTTTCCTGAGAAGTGAGACAAACTTTTGAAATAGATATGCTTTTAGAATATACCATTTGAGCGCAAAAGTATTTAAAAGTTCGTCTAAAAACGGCTTCATTGACTATAAAAGAATTATGAGAGGAAAGGTATGTGCTAATATAACAATTTAAATCAAATGGTTGCTTCGTAAGAACAAATTACCGTAATATGTTAAGCATTACTCGTGAAAACCTTTTGCATACAACCACAATCTTGAACCTAAAGTTGCTTAATAAAATCACAATCTTAAACCTTGGGTTGTGCCACTGCCTTTGTGCCAACATCATCCACATACTTGGTTATAAATATTGTAGCTTCATTGTAAACACAGACATACTTCATACTAGTATTTTTTTATTATTTTACCTTCACGTGGTGAATGGGTTTGTGTATCCCATTATAATCAAAGCTGAATTAATCAAGGACACCCATAATAGGTTGGTTTGCTGTGAGCGATCAGACAAAAGTCTCCCACCATCATCAATCCGCACTGGCCAGCGTGGTGGTGAAAACTGACCAAATCCCAGACATGAATAAAGACATGCCTGAGGCCTTTGTCAAGCAGTGGACTGGAAACGGTTGTATTTGTTACGATGTCAGGATATTTAGCAAATAAAAAGTTACTACGTGGCTAATAAGTAGAATGTCTTACCCTTTATGCATTGCATTGTAACTTTACATCTGTAATCCAGAATTACTGTGCTCGTCCAATCAATGTGGCAATTTAGAATAGTTTCTTTATCTTGCAAAGCTTTCTGCCTGCAACTTGCTCACTTCCAAAGTATTTTAATAACTTTATGTCTTAAAATTTCCCTCTTGTTATAAGCTACCTTATTAACCCTTCATCTAAATTTGAATTTATACTTCAAATAGTTTCTTCTTCTTCTTCTTCTTCTTCTTCTTCTTCTTCTTCTTCTTCTTCTTCTTCTTCTTCTTCTTCTTCTTCTTCTTCTTCTTCTTCTTCTTATCATTATTATTATTATTATTGTTAATACATACTAAACTATAACCCTAGTTGGCAAAGCAGGATGCCAAAAGCCCAAGGGCCCCAACAGGGTAAATAGCCCAGTGAGGAAAGGAAACAAGGAAAAATAAAATATTTTAAGAACAGTAACATTAAAATAAATTCTTCCGAATAACATCGAATTTAACCATGTCTTTGCAACTCCCTTAACAAAATGTAAAAGTAGAATGTTTAAATATCTAATGTGTTGATAAAGATTTTCAAGGCAAGGACGTTTCCAATTAGGTGATCTCTAATGTCCTGTTCTTACATACTTTTTACTTGCAGTGTTATGATTATTTGTCTAAAAAAAAATATGATAACTTTACATGAGGACAAAATTAAAGTGTTTTTAGACTTCACACACCTTGAATACCTCTTTTGACTTCCTTTAATTTTTCTCACTAATTGATAACATAGCATTTTAAAGATGTCAGAAAACTATAAATGGTATAATAAAGCGTGAATTAAAATGATAAGTGGAGAAGTATTGATTTAAAAATTCAAGATAGGGACGACTGGCGAAATCAAACCAAGGCCCTTTTGCGTCAATAGGCGTAAGAGGAGATGATGATGATGATGGTAGTTCATATGGTTTCTTACATCTACAGAGCAGAAGGCATTTCACTCGACCATTATACAAATTATATATTATTTGCACAAAAATAAAATATACTTTGAAACGGTGTCTTCCTCTCTTTCAAAATTAAGGACTTAGTGGTTTATACCTTGAGTGTGTCGTCAACTTTCATGGGCTTTATTATTATTATTATTATTATTATTATTATTATTATTATTATTATTATTACTAGCCAAGCTACAACCCTTGTTGGAAAAGCATGATGCTATAAGCCCAACGGCTCCAACAGGGAAAAATAGCCCAGTGAGGAAATGAAATAAGAAAATAAATAAATGATGAGAATAAATTAACAATATATCATTCTAAAAACAGTAACAACGTCAAAACAGATATGTCCTATATAAACTATTAACAATATCAAAAACAGATATGTCATATATAACAATAAAAAGACTCATGTCAGCCTGGTCAACATAAAAACATTTGCTCCTACTTTGAACTTTTGAAGTTCTAATGATTCAACTACCCGATTAGGAAGATCATTCCACAACAAGGATCTTCTGGCACACAGTTCATTACCAGCTCCTCAAGTAGTATTCCCGTTATTTCTTTGCAAATCGTTGTCATTCACATTCCAATGAGTAAACATGTCGTCATACTGACCAGACCCATTTGGTCCTCAAGTCTCTTGACTCCATAACTCATACTTACGATTTCAAGTACAAGAGAAATTGTTTTTTCTTTGAATGCCTGTATCAATGCCTTTGTTTCTTCCATCTATTTTTTTGCCTATTTTCCACATTGGATATATTTTCTTTCTCTATTTCCAGGTATGGGGCACATTTCCTCTGGAAACTCGTTGAGCCACTGTCGTTACGTTCTATATGATGTTTTGTACTTAGAATGCAGCAACAACAACAACAACAACAATAATAAGAAAGATCTCTATTTTTTCCCCAAAAAATCGCCAAAACAGAAAGCAATCAACAATTAATTACCTAATGATATATTTCACAATCCCTGTCTTAATCATGCCATCATATGAAGAGGTATGAAAAAAAAAAAAGTCCCCTTTCTTGATTGCTAAGTAACCTGTCAGTTTTTACAGGTAGCAATATCATAACTATACATCCGGACCCACACTCATTTAATTTAAATCCTTAACATCTTGGAAAAAAAAACTTATTGACAAAGAAGAGCAGACAAACTCAAACAACAAAGCAAACAAACAAGGGAGAGTAGAGCCTCAAACCAACTTCGGAGGAAAAGGAAACAAATTTAACCCAACTCGAAACCAGTATTATGTTTACACTATCTATTTTCATAGTTGATATGAAATATCCGATTTGATGTTATTACTATTTGTAAAATATTTCATTTAAATTGTTCATTATTTCTAAAATCGTTTATCTATTTTCTTATTTCCTTTCCTCACTGGGCCATTTTTCCGTGTTGGAGCAATTGGGTTTATAGCATCTTGATTTCCAACTAGGGTTATAGCTTAGCTAGTAATAATAATAATAATAATAATAATAATAATAATAATAATAATAATAATAATAATAATAAAGACGGTAATAATAAAAATAAAAATAATAATAATAATAAAGACGGTAATAATAATAATAATAATAATAATAATAATAATAATAAAGACGGTAATATTAACAATAATAATAATAATAATAATAATAATAATAATCATAAAGACATTAAAATTACATGTGAGAATAACTACCGAAATATACAAAACCCTTCCAAAGAGGAAGAGGAAAATATCTTCCACTCCACTACCAGTAACACACGAGAACGAATGATGCATACGGCAATATATCGTTAAACAGATCAAAGGCGAGAGTAAATACCAAAGGGCGATGACCTTTAACATGGTCTGTGTTTGACCAGAAATACATAAAACAAATTGAAATAAAGACCAATGGAGTTGTGGGGATAGACTGACTAAAACCGCAATTCTCTTTAAGACCGATTTAAAATTTTTGTGAATCATAAAATTTTGAATAATGGATCTGTGGCTAAAACGCTGCGCGAGACTCATGAATATGTTACAAGAATAAGTCATCTAGGTGCAATCAAACATAGACAAACAAACACAATCACATTAATACATACACACACACACACACACATATATATATATATATATACACACACACATATATATATATACATACACACACACACACACACACACACACACATATATATATATATATATATATATATATATATATATATATATATATATATATATATATATATATATATTCTTGCTCTTTATTACAAAGCAGAGATACATAAAAATTATACCACACATCAGGACAATGGCCGCTATATTCTCTCACTGTATTTCTTGTCTGAGTAAACACAGGGGCATATCTAAACTTATACGTAGTAACTAAACTAACTCGTCTATCAGAACCAAATTTTGTGTTTTATTATAGATAAACTCTTCTGGTTCAATTCATGAAATATTGGTATTGCCTAGATCTTTTTAAAATGGTAAGGAGTGTAGGCAAAAGCCCTATATAGCTCAAACCTAAGGAAAAACGAAAAAGAAAAGAAGGAAATAAAAATAGTCTATCAGATCAAAGGGCTTATGAGTATGCTTCATACCCACAATGAAGATTAGAGGATTCAGTGAAAATAAATATCACAGACTTCCATCTCAGAATTCCAAAATCTACACGGCTTTCATGTTTCCATCTGGCTTTCCAATCTTATGTTTTTGTTCCAGTTCCTCCTGGGTGCTGAATTGCCTCCCCGGTCCTTGTACCGGCCTTTATATCCCAGATTCATAAAACCAACATCCTAACGAACATAGATCAAATGGCAAGGCAGGATATCCACACACGCCCTATCCTGCGACCCAGAGACAAAATATCAACTTCTAGAAAAGATATGGTAAAGAATACTTTGGAAAAGAGAATGAAGGCGACGTTTTGAGTTCTCTCTTGCTCTCGCTCTCCCTTCGTCGCGTTGTTAACTATTCAGAAGGTTAGGATTTCATTTAGACTTACTTTGAGCAACGTCAATTTCATTCCGCTCCATCCTACTCTGCCTTAAAAAAATTTTCAAAGGGATGACGAGGAGTCCGGAAGGGGAAAATAATGTTTACAGTGCTCCATATTCATCATAAAAACTCATACATACCTGGAGAGAGAGAGAGAGAGAGAGAGAGAGAGAGAGAGAGAGAGAGAGAGAGAGAGAGAGAGAGTAGATACTTGAAACCGGAAGAGATTACCTTTGGGGGACTATCCCTGTTGAAATAATTGTGACTTGGTATATATATAAATAAATAAAAAAATATATATACATATATATATAAATATATATATATATATATATATATATATATATATACTGTATATATATATATATATATATATATATATATATATATATATTTATATGTGTATATATATGTATATATATACACACACAAACACACACATTTGAAGATATCTATGGGGGCATTATATCAATCCTAAAACTGCATGAAGATAGTAAGAAAATTCGGATTGAAAAAGAAGTTAGACAGGGAAACCCCATCTCCTAAATTATTCACAGCATACCTAAAAGAAGTTTTTAAGAATTTCGATTGGGAAAATGTAGGAATTAACATTAATGGATAATGACTAAACCACTCAAGATTTGCAGGTGGCATAGTTCTGTTTACTGAATCATGGGAAGAATATCAAAGGATGACAGACGAAAGCAGAGTAAGCTTAAATGTAGGACTGAAAATGAATATGAGTAAAACTAAGATATGTTCAATGAAAATGCAGAGCCAATAAGCGTTATGGACGGGCCTCTAAAGATTGTTAATGAATATATGTACTTAGAACAAACGGAAAGTGTTTCCTAAGGACAGGAGACCGAAATTAAATGAAGGATACGCATGGGATGGGGACCTTTTGGTTTAAAGGTTTAAAGGTCGCTCATGAATGGCAGAGGCAAGGGACAGTGACATTGCCCTAGTAAGCAGGACAATGCCCTAGAGACTGACCATATATTATATGATCAGCGCCCAAGCCTCCTCTCCACCCAAGCTAGGACCAGGGAGGGCCAGGCAGTGGCTGCTGATGACTCAGCATATAGACCTATAGGCTCCCCCAAACCCCCCAAGCTTAGCTCACAAGGATGGTAAGGTTGCAGACACTAATGGCACTAACGAGTCTGAGCGGGACTCGAACCCACGACTGGCAAACACCAGGCAGATACGTTACCAATCAGGCCACAGCAACCCCTACACAAAAAGACATTATGAAATGTAAAGTGCCACTTTTTCTAAAAAGAAAATTAATTAATCAGATGGTCCAACCACTTTTAACTTACGCATCGGAAACTTGGAGCCTTTCTAAAGCCTTAGAGCATAAGGTATTTACAACTCAAAGAACTATGGAAAGAATAATGATGGGAATAACATCAGTCAGGGACGTTACCACATCGGGCACCTACCTTGTCCTCTATAAACATTCAGTCTCTTACCAATCATATTTTTTACATATTTCCTCATTCCATCATCATCCGATAAATTGACTGCGGAATATTTATATGAATTAATTAATCCAATTCATCCATTGCCCATATTAACAATGGTTGTTTTATCCATATGGCTTTCCTTAATCATAATTGCCTTACTCTTGCTCACAATTACTCTCAACAACAACTCGAATCATCCTCAATATTCTTTATATTTTCTCCTTAATATTATCAACCAGCATTTTCTTATCCCACAATTTTGTAGTCACGGCCGCTGTCTTTCCCCTGACTTATTATATCATTCCACCTACTAAATAGGCTTTATGATATAAGCTACTTTTATTTGAATTCTACTTTTACACCAAACCAGTCACTTTTCCATCAAAATACTCTAACATATAATACACTTACACAATCATATAATGTCATCCATATAGGATTTTATACCATACCCCTATCTAAAGACACCATTATAGGATGGGAATAGGATAAAAGGGAACATGAGAGAGAGAGAGAGAGAGAGAGAGAGAGAGAGAGAGAGAGAGAATAATGATTTAGTCAGGGTGTCTAGCATTTAATCATGCATGCAATCGTCTGAAGAAAAGAAATGGCAGCGAATATTATCTAAGTAGTCTAAAGTTTAAATCGAGAGCGAATTACAAATGCCCCTATTGCCATAAGCTGGTGAAATTCGATTTGTAAGTTGCATAGATAAAGCTTCCTGCTTTCTAGTATTCTAAATATGATAGCATTTGAAGGTGAAGAAGTCAAGGTGAAAAAGAACATTAAAGAA
>NC_090768.1:37520786-37538286 GCF_036898095.1 Palaemon carinicauda | reverse complement strand
GGAGAAGCACATACACATCAAACATAGAGATGGCTCTGTTATAGCAACAGAATATGATGAAAGACAACGTTGGATGGAACACTTTAGTGAGGTTATGAATAGGACATATGAAGGGAATAATTTGATTGATATACCTGAAGCTGATGAAGACCTTGATGTTCCCATGAATGAATTCAGTGTGTTTGAAGTCGAAGCTATCCTCACAAAACTAAAGAGATTAAAAGCCCCAGGATACGATGGAATAACTGCCGAGATGATACTGGCCGAAAATGAAGTGACTCCCAGACTACTAACAAGATTATTTTGTAGAATGTGGCATGAAGAAGCAAAACCTGATGAATAGGAGTTAGGAATCTTGGTTAAAATAGCTAAAATTAGAGACCTGACTGATTGCAATAATTACAGAGGCATAACACTTATGTCCGTTGTTATGAAAATATATAGTATGCTTATTCTAATGAGACTAGAGTTAAAGAATGATGAAAATCTGAGAGATAAACAAGCAGGATTTAGAAAAGGTAGAAGTTGCTCTGACCAAATTTTCATTTTGGGACATGTTGTACAACAATGCGTAGAATATAGAAATCCCCTTTCGATAGTGTCCTGCGGCCAATTTTGTGCAGAGTCCTGCGTTACTATGGAATTCCTCTTAAATATGTAAATTTGATTAAGTCTGTTCATGAGCATAGCAAGGAGAAAGGATTAATGAGGTAGAATCCTTTAAGTATTTAGGAACTAAATACAGGGTCTTTAGAATTAGAATTCAGTGAAAGAATGAAAAAAGCAAATCAGACAATGGCTAGGTTAAGTAAAATTTGGAAATCAAATCGCCTGAAATTACATATAAAAATTAGACTATACATCAGTTTAGTGAGATCGGTGTTACTGTATGGACATGAGTCATGGTATGACAATGAAACAATCCCCAACAGATTCTGTAGATTTGAGAACAAAGCCCTCAGAAGGATATTGGGAGTTAAATGGCAGGACAGGATTAGAAATGAAACTATAAGAGAGATCACTCGAGTGCCATATGTGGATGAGATCATGATGAAAGGTAGATGGAGATGGCTTGGGCATGCTCTTCGCACCCCCCACCCCCCGAAAGATTAGTTCACCAAATGTTCAGCTGGGCTCCACAAGGCAATAAAAGAGTTGGAAGACACAGGCCTACATGGCTGAGACCTATGAAGCGCGAAGTAGATGATGATGAAAAGAAATATATTGAATTAAAAGCTCAAGATAGAGACGACTGGCGAAATCTAATCGAGGCCCTTTGCGTTAATATGCATAGGAGGAGATGATGATGATGATACATACACACACACACACACACACACACACACATATATATATATATATATATATATATATATATATATATATATATATATGTGTGTGTGTGTGTGTGTGTGTGTGTGTTTGTGTGTGTGTGTATGAGTGCGTGACTGTGCAATTAGGGTGACTTCCAAGTCTTCAAGCTGATTATTTTCCTTTAAAGAAACCGAACAAGACAAAAACATTCATAGTAGTTTTGCCTCAATAACAAATTTAAAAAAATAAAAACCACACTCATTCAAACCATCGGTTACTTTTCAAAAACCCCAAACCTCTAATGGCAAAAGAAATAGAAATTTTCTAAAGAAAACCTGCAAACCATTAGTTACTTTTCATAAACAGAAACCTGCAATGCGAAAACAAATCGAGAAATTCCGAACAAAACCTTCCATTTCAATCTAATTAAAGAGAAACTCCCTCACCAGATTAAACGAAAGACGCCCATCCACTTACATCGAAGATAAGCACAATTTTCATCGAATACAAACGTCACCTATTAGAGAAATCTTTCAGCAGCAGCTACTATGACGGGCATGACCCCAAATCCACCTCGTCACTGCAGGGAAAAATAATAATGTTCTTGGTATTGTCCCCTCGCCTTTTCAAACTAAGGAGAGTAGGGAACTAGGGAGCAGAGCGAGAGCAGAGAGAAGCTTTCTAGAATTTAATGCTGAAGGGAGAGTTAGTGATGAAAATGACTGATCCCAGATGGGGTTTTCCTCCATTACTTTGTAAAAAAAAAAAAATGGGGGGACATTCGAATTGCTTTTCCTTAAACTAGTATATATTATATTGTTCTTTACTTCGAAGTAACATTTTCCCAGATGAGATGGCATCAAGTATTGGGGCGTATTTTCTAAAAAGGAAATATATGAGAAGGCATTATCATTTTCCATCATTCTGGCTTTTATAAAAGCTAGTAGATAAGCCCATATATATATATATATATATATATATATATATATATATATATATACATATATATATATATACACATATATATACACACACATATATATATATATATATATATATATGATAAATTTTGCACATTTTTACGTGTTTTTTCATATTCAAATAAGCCATATATATTTTTGATACATTAATGTCTGGATTCTCTTAACGACCTCGGGATCAGAGCCCCAGGCGAAATCACACAAAGACAAGAGCTTGGCTCCGGCCGGGAATCGAACCCTGGTCGGCAAGCTTGTATAGACAGTGACTAAGCCATATATATATATATATATATATATATATATATATATATATATATATATATATATAAATATATATATATATATATATATATATATATATATATATATATATATATACACACAGCTTTAACCTAGTTGCTTGTCACCAGAAAATTATTATTCCTCGAGAGAAACATTTAAAGCATTAAAAAATATGCTCTCTGGCCTATTCAAATTAATTTTACTGCTTTAGGATTGTGGTGGGCTATGTGGTAACGTCCCTGACTAGTGATCATAGACTTGGGGTTCGAGTCCCGCTCAAACTCGTTAGTTCATTTGATAGCTGC
This sequence comes from Palaemon carinicauda, assembly GCF_036898095.1. NCBI lineage: Eukaryota > Metazoa > Arthropoda > Malacostraca > Decapoda > Palaemonidae > Palaemon > Palaemon carinicauda. The sequence goes on along the minus strand of NC_090768.1, from coordinate 37,535,405 downwards.
AACCGCACCATCCTTATGAACTAAGTTTGGGGGGATTGGCTCTCTTTGGTCCTAGCTTGATAGGGCAATGTCACTGTCCCTTGCCTCTGCCATTCACGAGTGGCCTTTAAATCGTCGGCTATATTAATCATAAGGACGTTATTTCTGAATTTCGTGATTACAAAGGTATTTGTCACACAAATATTTTTCTGGATACTTTTACCACTTGACCAACACTTTACACTAAATAGCCCAACACACTCTTGCCTGTGTCAGAATACATTACTAAACACTTATGATTCTAATTTTGCATCAATTTCGAAAAAAAAAAATATCAGGTAATTGATTTTTTTTTTTTTTGATTATATAAAGATAAAAGATGCAAAATACCTGCTAGTGCAACATGATATGTAGTTATCAGAGGATAAGTACACAAGTACACGATTTCCTTCACAATATCCAAAAGACTTGCTCACTGTGTTCGTGTAAGCCGACCCATCGCGAATGGCGTTTTAAAAACTAGTGCCTTAGGTGATTTCTCTGTATGAGTAACATGGTTATCGCCTTTCAATACAATATCAGTGCAATGTTTAAAATAGGAACTTTTTACAGTAGTTATTCGCTTAGTCATAAGGCCAAGAGAAGGAGGTATCTGTATCAATAAGAATACTCACCTAATTAGTAAGAAGTTTATTCAGCGAAACGGTATTTCATTCACAGTGATGCCACGATTTCAGTGATCGAACACTCCATACTTTGAATAAATATACATACATACATACCTACACACACACACACACACACACACACACATATATATATATATATATATATATATATATATATGTATATATATATATAAACACATATATATATATATATATATATATATATATATACTTTTAACATGTACCCGCACAAAGACAAATATATATATACATATATATATATATATATATATATATATATATATATATATATATATATATGTTTGTGCGGGTACGAGTTACAAGTATATATATATATATATATATATATATATATATATATATATATATATATTTACAAATATATATATATATATATATATATATATATATAACCCTATAGAATAAGAAAATGTGTTCCACAGTGTCAAATAAAACATATTGTAGGGTAAATATCTCTGGTTATACGACTAATTACTCAAGTTATTTTTTTTTTTTAGAAATGTAGAAATGGCTTGGTGGTAACAAAATATAAAAGAACAGTGACCTATTTCAAGGGGGCACAATATGGGTTATGGGTTAGTGATTCATTAAATCTTATGACGGATATGAAAGATAAATTTACTTTAATTTCCAATAACATCTGATCTTATATACAATCACAAATCCATCATGAATATATACGTGTATATATATACATATACATATATATATATATATATATATATATATATATAAATATATCTATATATAATATATATATATACATATATATATATATATATATATATATATATATATATATATATATATATATATATGTGTGTGTGTGAGCTCGTGTATAATATATAAACCATAGTAAGAAAAATTAAAATACAGATATACAGAAAAAACTCCGTAACGACTATAATACATTAATCTATAAAGATGCTCACAGTCCAATATATTAGGTAAACAACAGTAATGAGATGGAGATGGAAGCTGCGGAAAGCTACCGTCCGTTGGTTCATTTTAGATTGCCCCAAGGTCCATAGAATACGATTGCCCTACCCTACCTTATGTAAGACACGGACTCTTGCGTTGACAGTCCTTAAAAATTACACCACCAGTCTACGTCTTCCATCTGGACTGAACTATAGCCATCAAAGAGTATCGATCACACAACAAATTACTCAAGACACAATTAAAACTCAAAAATCGAAATTCCAACCTCTTGCTAACAGCTGAAACGTAGAATCTCGCAGTAACATATCAGAGCTCTTTGCGCAAGTCACATGACGTGACGCCAATAATCTCCACCAAGGTGAGACTTTTTTTCATCCAAGGTCAGACGAGAACGGACTTAGACACGCAGCCTCAGGGCTTCTTCCAAGATCTACAGAGAGAGAGAGAGAGTTTCTTCTCAACCCATAGATTAGCAGAGATGTATGTAGAATCTCTACAGATGTTATTTGCTAAGGCCATCTGAGAACTTTGTCTGTCCTTGTTCCACTCTCACATTCAGTTAAAACAAAACTAAAAACTAATTCAGGCTGACAAGTTTTTTTTTCATAGTTTATATATGAAAGATCTATTATATTGTTGTTACTGTTCTTAAAATGTTTTATTTTAAGTGTTCATTACTTCTCTTGTAGTTTATTCATTTCTCTGTTTCATTTCCTCACTGGGTTATTTTTCCTTGTTGGAGTCCTTGGGCTTATAGCATCCTGCTTTTCTAACTAGGGTTGTAGCTTCTATCTATCTACCAAGGCACTTCCCCCTTTTACGGGGTAGCCGACATAAAACAAAGTAACAAAGAACAAAGAGGATTTTCTTCTCCTCGCTCCTCCGAGCCTGACGAGGGGTGCCACAGCCCACCCTTCCCCGTTTTCCACCACAAATGAAGCTTCATATGCTGAATCGCCTACTTCTGCTACCTCAGCGGTCACCAAGGCGACCGGAGGAAGCAGCAGGGCCTACTAGAACTGTGCCATAATCGCTCGCCATTCATTCCTATTTCTAGCACGCTCTCTTGCCTTTCTCACATCTATCATCCTATCACTTAAAGCTTTCTTCACTTCATCAATCCACCCAAACCTTGTAACTTATTTAATAATAATAATAATAATAATAATAATAATAATAATAATAATAATAATAATAATGAGGGAAAATAATCATAGCCCTTTAACAATTCGACATGGCATACAATAAAACACTACAATTAAACAACAAGCAATTCGACATGTCACCGATTGTTAGGACATGAAGGCAATCGTTCCTACGAGACACCCCAGAGTGCAACAATACAATTTGATTTTGATGCCTCCATGCAATCTAGCAAAGATGTCACTAGCATTGCTTGCACAAACACATACATGCAAAATATTTGTTAACAATGGAAAAGGAGACGGGGGCCATAGGAACAGGGCTAACTCCCCCATTGGCTGTATATAGGTAAGAACTCATACACATAGATACGCACAAACATACATACACGAGCAACGCTTTTCAAAGTGTAAGTGCCACCCTGCTCTGAGAGGGGATGAGTGTTCTCATAAAAGAGGGAAATGAAATAAAGGGGAATGGAAGAGCGAACGTAAGAGGGGAAGAAGTAGGAGGAGAAGAGGAGGAGGAGGAGGAAGAAGAGGAGGAGGAAGAAGCACAATGATGATATGTGGTTCCTCTTATGCTTTTCGTTTGAACAAATATAACAGAAAGCGAATGAGAGAAAAAGGAAGGGGATATTGGAAATGTTAGCGGAGGAGAGAGAATATAAAGATGGCGATAAAAGATAAATGCGAAGGGGACATAAGAGAAAAGTGAAAGGGAGAAATTGGAACACCAGGAGAAGGAAGAAAGGACAACGAGGGGCGAGGGAAGGGTGGAGAAAGGGATAAATAGAAAATGCGACAATAAGACGGAGAGGGAATAGAGGAAAACGAGTGAAAAATGAGCAAGAGAAGGAGAGAGGAAGAGAAACACGGATAATATGTAGAGGGGTCCAATAAGAAGGGAACGACGGACACGAGGAAAAACGAATTTAAAACAATATATACAGTATATATATATATATATATATATATATATATATATATATATATATATATATATATACATTGTATAATATAATGCCTGCGAGACTGTTTGTTTGTATAATGAGAGAGAGAGAGAGAGAGAGAGAGAGAGAGAGAGAGAGAGAGAGAGAGAGAGAGAGAGAGAGAGAGAGTGGGTGTGTGTACTAATATAATAGAAATCGTTTATCATTATAATTATTTCTAGTTAAAATAGAAGAATGATGTAAAGACACCGAATATATACACGAAACAATTTGAAAGGAGCAAAGAAAATTATAAATAAATTAATGTAGCTACATTAAATTGCAATATATAAATTTACAAAGATTTTAAAATAAAAACTGCTGAAAAGAATACATCTCTAAATTGGGATTTACAGATTCTCAAAAATGTAAGAGCATCCTTGATACAACCACAGTCTGGATGATTTATCCATTGTTTTACATAACAAGGGTAATACAATGGCTTTTGACTTTAAGTAGTGAGACACAATGGCTACTAATTACAAAGTGGATGCAGAAGATCTGTGAGGAGAGTAGCACCCACTAATTCTTTAGGCTTGGCAACTTTAGTCCATTTCTTTTAGCGAGGCAGATTTGCACCGACTCGCAACGGTGCCCTTTTAGCTCGGAAAAGTTTCCTGATCGCTGATTGGTTAGAATTATCTTGTCCAACCAATCAGCGATCAGGAATCTTTTCCCATCTACAAGGGCACCGCTGCGAGTCGGTGCAAATATGCCTCGCTAAAAGAAATGGACTACAGTCAAACGAAAACGGAAGATGGTATGATATCCAATGGTGATATAAGTCATTACTAGAAATATTGTGAAAAAAAAATCAACATGAAACCCTTATTTTCAGAAAATATGAAACCCAATGGCTGTTGTTAGCTAAGTCGAAAGCATTCTACTAGTAATTGGTAGACAAAATACTTCAACCTTATGTTATTGATGTCCTAATTACTGTAGCCATAAAGGGCCTTACAACAAGGAATAACCTTATTGAAATGCTGTAAGTGAAAAAGAAACAGTTGAAAGTAAAAAGAATTTTCAAATGTGAAGATAGAAAGGGAGTGTGGATCACCTAATTACTGAAAGCTATATATTTTTTACAGTAAGTTTCATAATCAGTAACTAAACTTTAGATCCATATCATGACAAGCACTGCATTAAGTAGTAAGTTGGCCAGGGCACCAGCCACCTGTTGAGATACTACCGCTAGAGAGTTATGGGGCTCCTTTGACTGGCCAGAAAGTACTACATTGGATCCTTCTCTCTGGTTACGGTTCACTTTCCCCTTGCCTACATATACACCGAATAGTCTGGCCTATTCTTTACAGATTCCCCTCTGTCCTCATACACCTGACAACACTGATATTACCAAACAATTTTTCTTCTCACAAGGGGTTAACTACTGCACTGTAATTGTTCAGTGGCTACTTTCCTCTTGGTAAGGGTAGAAGAGACTCTTTAGCTATGGTAGGCAGCTCTTCTAGAAGAAGGACACTCCAAAATAAAATAATTGTTCTCTAGTCTTGGGTAGTGCCATAACCTCTGTACCATGGTATTCCACTGTCTTGGGTTAGAGTTCTCTTGCTTGAGGGTACACTCTGGTACGCTGTTCTGTGTAATTCCTCTTTCTCTTGTTTTGTTAAGTGTTTATTGTTTATATAGGAAATATTTATTTCAATGTTGTTACTATTCTTAGGATATTTTATTTTTCCTTTTTTCCTTTCCCCACTGGGCTATTTTCCCTGTTGGAGCCCCTGGCCTCATAGCATCCTGCTTTTCCAACTAGGGTTGTAGCTTAGCAAGTAATAATAATAATAATAATAATAATAATAATAATAATAATAATAATAATAATAATAATAATAATATCATCTACATAAAGTGCTAACTTATACCAGAGCCAAATAAATCCTATGTTAGAGAAAAAACAGAACAAGTCACATATCATTACCAAGTAGAACTTACGACCATATGTTATGTTTTTGTTACTTATCTAATTAAAAAAAAAAAAAAAAAAAAACTATTCAATACTCTTTAAATGATCATATCTCTGCGAGTCCGGTCATTTTCAATCATGTTTCTTTAACCTTATCAAAGACGTTTAGCATCTTATCTCCCAAGAAACGGCCATTTGGTCCCCCTTAAAAATGTTCTCTGTCAGTCTTCATAGTCGTTTATACCAAAACTATAAAAGAAATTTTAAAATCTATAACCAGTTTTAATGCTAAAATAAAAGAAAATTAATTAGAAGACTATCTGTTTAAAGATAAATCACATCCAATATTAATCGTTGAAATCCAGGTCAAGAATGTACAAAACGGGTTTTTTGGGCACTCGCCACAATGATTAAATACAATTCACTACAGTATAGTTTATCATAGGAATAACAAACGGATACCTGATGAAAAATAATAGCAAACACAAAAGGCTAAAAACGAAAAAAGAAAACGTATTGCGCAATCTTACCCCATATGGTGGAATCACAGTAGTTTATATTTCCTAAACATTCAGACATATACACAATGAATATCACAGATTCTATTCAGTATTCAAGAGCTGACATATTAATTCTATAAAAAAAAATAATATTTGCCCCTGGCGACGGCATTGTTATCATTCACGATTTTTACCACTCCCACTCACAAATAGCCGCTTGAACGTACAAATTCAAGTAGCACAATACAGAAACGTCACTGTGACACTACCACTTTAAAGTTATTAGTCAAAGGTTTAAAGGCTGCTCATGAATGAAAGAGGCAAGGGACAGTGACATTGTCCAAGCATGCAGGACAATGCCCTAGAGACTGACGATATATACATATGTTCAGCGCCTATGACCACTCTCCACCCCAGCAAACGCTGAGTCCAAACACCCCATCCTTAGCTCGCAAGGATGGTGAGGTTGTAGCAACCAAAGGAACTAGCGAGTTTGAGCAGGACTCGAACCCCAGTCTGGTGATCACCAGTCAGGGACGTTACCTCATCGGCCACCACAACCTTTTATTACGATTCATCATCATCATTATCGGCCATTACTAGTCAACTGCAAAGCATAGGTCTTAGATATGTCCTTTCAGTCTCTGTTTTTTCTATGCTAGTCTATACCCGCAAATTTTCCTAGTTCGTCAATCCATCGTCTTCTCTTCCTTCCCCTGCTTCTTTGGTAATATCTAGGGACTCATATTGTTATTCTTATGACCAGCTATTATCTACCCTTTTCATTTATATGTCCTGCCCATGTCTACTTTTTTTAACATGTTAGAATATCCTCTACTTTATTTTGCTCTCGTATCCATGTTGCTCTCTTTCTGTCTCTTAGTGTTATTCCCATCATTATTCTTCCCATTGCTCTTTCAGTAATGTACATATTAAATATATTTTAAGATAGTCAGAGCTAAGAGTATGAAGACATCGCAACAGAATCACCTTCAGAATATTTTGTAGTATTTTCTATTTTACAGATAATAGAAATCACAGAATCGTTGAAACAAAGAAAGAGAAAATAAATGGTGCAGATTGAAAATGGAAGAAAACAATGAATGGTCAAATGAGAAAATTTACTCAATTTCATTAACGTAATATGGGACGAATTTGCTTATTAACAAGATTGGGGGAAAGACAATGACACTAAATGTTCACAACAACAATTTTTGCAGTGTTCATCCCACCCAAGAGAGGGAGAGAGAGAGAGAGAGAGAGAAGGGGGGGGGGGGTTAAACAATTAAAATATCGAATGTAAATTTCGGAAAACCAAAAAGTATAATTAAACTCTACTATTCATAAATGAACAGTAAAAAAATCATATTAGGATATAAATCTAATGATTAAACAGAAGAAATTGTTTCTCGTATTAACTTCAGCATTTTGTATAGCTATCAATTCTAATTTCCGTAAAAGTATGTCCGCAAAGAAGAACGACAATAACAATGAACAATGATACTAAGGCCGATGGCCCAGTAAGAATAACCAATCAATATTTCATTTGAGATCTGGTATATATCTAAATGAATGAACCTTTAATTCACAATAAGCAGAAAGCTTTATTAAATAATAATAATAATAATAATAATAATAATAATAATAATAATTGTAATAATAATAATGATAATAATAACAACAATAATAATAATAATAAGTTTAATGATGATAGTAATGATAATAATAATCTTAAAAACAATAGTAAATTTAATAATATTGATAATAATAATTTTAATATTTTTAATAAAAATAAATAAAAATAATAACAATAATAATAATACTCTCTCTCTCTCTCTCTCTCTCTCTCTCTCTCTCTCTCTCTCTCTCTCTCTCTCTCTCTCTCTCTCTCTGTTCTACTCCTACAGATAGGAAACATTTGCATCTGAGTAATGCACGTATAAACTGTAAGTAATGGCGTCAAAATCATGCCTTTAGAAAATCCAAAATATGAACTGGCGTCAGTACCATACACGGAGTAGATCTCAAACACCGGCCTCAGTTTCTTGTGAAGTCACTATCAGGCTCATACCGATTTCAAATTCCAGCATCAGTGTCTTCCTTCCCTCGCCAACCCAAAACACTGGCGTCGATTTCGCTGAATCAAACTAACGACGTCTGTGCTGAATTAGTATTTACCGATGAAATATTCTTGTTGGCCTCAGAAATCTCAGAAGGGATTATTATTATTATTATTATTATTATTATTATTATTATTATTATTATTATTATTATTATTATTTGCAACGCTACAACCCTCGTTGGAATAACGGGATGCTCACCCCAAGGGCTCCAACAGGGAAAATAGCTCAGTGAGGAAAGGAAATAAGGAAACAAATATACAATAAGTAATGAACAATATAAAATACTTTTAAAACAGTAACAATATTAAAATAGATGAACATAAAGTTATGAATAACTGGGCTCATTAATAGCACAGTGAGCGGTTACAATATCGTTTAAGGGCGTTAATCGTTTTGTGAAGTTTTGAAAATATAAACAATAACGTGTTTCCGATATGTCAGAATATCGAAGTTTTTACAACTTACAGTACAGTTGGCTTCATTAATGCCGGTACACTGGCGAGACCCCAGTGTAACGGAATTAATGAAGCCAACTGTACCAGATGGAAAATATTATTTAGAAGTAGAGAAAATCAAAGACCACTTATCATGAAAAAAAAATTACCATCAGTCAAAATGAAAATACCGTTTAGCGAAAAAAGTCATGAAAAAAGATCTACTTATACATTACTTTACAATCATATTTTTGAGAGATAATTTCTCAATAAATTTCACTGTTATTACAACGCTAAAGAGTAAAGTAAACTGAAGTCAAGAAAAAAGAACCAAAGGTTATATCCCCCTTTCGTTATAAGAAGAAAAAAGACATCGCTATTCACTCATTTTTTCCTCTGGAAAAAAAAAAAAAAAACAATGAAAAAAAGGACTAGTCAGTGACCCTTTATCCTCCTCTATCTTATCCTAATAAAAAAAAAATACTGTGCAAAAAATGAAATAATTACTCTCTTTCCATCTCTATAAATCCTCCTTCCAGAAGAAAAATACCGGGGAAAATCTCCCTCTTTATTCTTAAATGGAAGTAAAACTTCTCTCTTTTTAACTAAATTTCTTTAGTGAAAACAGCTGCTAAAATATATAATTGTCTGTATACTTCTATATTGTCTACAAAATTACAGTTCCTTGTGAAAACTGTATTATACAACAGCGATAACTAGATAACTATATAGCTCTCTCTCTCTCTCTCTCTCTCTCTCTCTCTCTCTCTCTCTCTCTCTCTCTCTCTCTCTCTCTCTCTCTGTCTCTCTCTCTCTCATTCCAACCCTCCAAGCAGCTTCCTATTTCTCTAAAAAACTTTAAGACAAAATCACAAAAACAGCAACGAAAATAGGTCATCGTCCGCAAACATCTATATAGTCTGCAAAATTATAGTTCTTTGTCTTGAAAACTGTACAGTATTATATAACAGCGACACCTATATACCAACCGCTCTCTCTCTCTCTCTCTCTCTCTCTCTCTCTCTCTCTCTCTCTCTCTCTCTCCATCCCCGACCAACTTCCTATTTCCCGAAAAATCTCGAAAGACAAAATCACAAAAACGTCTCGAAAGTATCATCCGACTCCCGAAGTTCTGCCATACATAACGTAAGTCTCATAATCCAATTTTTTTTTTCTTTTTTTTTTTCCAGCGCCGAACACGGTTCCCATACAAGAAAATTCTGCAGATCTTTCCTTCCTTACCTTAATCGTGGGCCACTGTCTCGTTGCTGGCTCAATATCTTCTGCAAATGGCACAATGAAAGTGACGTTCTTACTAAGATTTTTTCCATTACACAGTTCGGGCGTTTCTAAAAGGTTTACATTAAGTTGCTTATGCTTTAACTATATACATTTTATTTCTCCAATCAACTAGTCATCTTCTAGCGTTTGTCGAGTGCCTTTTTATCTAGATGACGTAATTTTGTTTTCAATCCAAACCACTAGATTCTCTTTATATTATTATTATTATTACTTGCTAAGCTACAACCCTAGTTGGAAAAGCAGAATGCTATAAGCCCAGGGGCTCCAACAGGGAAAACAGCCCAGTGAGGAAAGTAAACAAGGAAAAATACAATAACTCAAGAACAGTAACGTTAAAATAATTATTTTCTATAAAAACTATAAAAATTTTAACAAAACAAGAAGAGAAATCAGATAGAATAGTGTGCCCGAGTGTACCCTCAAGCAAGAGAACCCTAACCCAAGACAGTGGAAGACCATGGTACAGAGGCTATGGCACTACCCAAGACTAGAGAACAATGGTTTGATTTTGGAGTGTCCTCCTAGAAGGGCTGGTTATCATAGCTAAAGAGTCTCTTCTACCCTTACCAAGAGGAAAGTACCCACTGAACAATTACAGTGCAGTAACCCCTTGAGTGAAGAAGAATTGTTTGCGTCTATTGAATGTGTGAAACGGCAGCCATGGGATTTTTCATCAATATATCCCCATGTAGTTACATCATATTTTGAGGATGGATGGTGGGGAGAGAGTGATGAGGAACTGGGGGGAAGATCGAGAGGGAGGCAGAGAATTAGATAGCGAGATAAGGTGAAGGATCACATGGAGAAAAGATGTTTGCTGGAAGAGGGTGCCTTTGATAGAAGGCATTGGAGAGGGCGCGTCTGGCAACCGACCCCTTAATGCAAGAATAAAAGTTGGAAGGAAGTAGTTCTAGCACCTACTCCTGAACTAGGATTTGAACCTGTATGAATGGACTTTTGTATTCAGTCCACACTTTAGCTTAAACTGTTTCACAGATGATAGTCTTTCTTATGTCAGATTTAATATCATCTCAAAGGATTAATGAGCAAAACCTAACATAATCCTAAAAATTTTCTCTGGAATCAACTGATTTTCATCATTGTAAGCAACAGGTACTTAATAATCGAAGCATCTTATGCTCCCCAAAACAATCCTTTCATGATAGTGAAAGAAAAAAGTAAGAACGTCATTTTTTTAAATGCTTGCTAAAATTACAGAGCACGAGTATTGCTGAATAATAGATTAAAAAATACAAGATTTCTATTAGTTAGTTCATCGCTGATGAAACAGATGTACAATAGGACAAGAGAAAAGTCAGCAATAAAGATCTAGATTTGAATCTTATAATGCAGTGGAAAAACGAGGGCCGCAACATTCCATATCCCTTATTCAATACTTCATAGATAGTTGTGTGTCCTTTCCTCACTGAGCTATTTTTCCCTGTTGGAGCCCTAGGGCTTCTAGCATCCTGCTTTTCCAACTAAGGTTGTAGCTTAGCTACTACTACTACTACTACTTAATACTACTACTACTAATAATAATGATAATGATAATAATAATAATAATAATAATAATAATAATAATAATAATGCACCCATGATAAGACGAATTCGTGTATAGAATCCTAAAACTGTATAGATTGACTGATTTGAAGTTCTCTGGCATCCTTTAAAACTGTATAGAGATCAAAGACGTATGTTAGGATAATGATGAAAAAAAAAAAAAAAAAAACATGAAAAATGTGGATTTAAGGAATTAGTAAATATGGTAATAGTCGGGATGATTGTGAAAGGGGCCACCGCAAATAGAATATATAACGGAAATAGGGAATAAGGGAGACCAAAATACAAGAGAATAAAACACGGCCGTCCCCCCCCCCATCCTCTCTCTCTCTCTCTCTCACTCTCTCTCTCTCTCTCTCTCTCTCTCTCTCTCTCTCAATAGGATTAAACACAATTTACTTCCATACGTTTTTATGCAAAATTACTTCTATTGAAATAAAAGCATTTTCCAAAATATAGAAAAAAATAAATAAATAAATAAACGGAAAGAAGAGTTTACTAGGAGTATTATCAATGACCAAAAATTGTTTACATCTCACATACACGCAAAACACAAGTCCCTTTAAAATACAAACAATAGGACAGTAACTAATGACATTACCTTCTGGAAGAAAATTATACATAGACATGTGTTAGCATTGAAAGGAGCCCAAGACCATATAACACAAACAGACAGAATAAACGAACGGAAGACGTTTAACGAAATTATCCTCGGACAGAAAATACACTAACGTGAGAATTTTAACGAAACTATCTTTAAAGACAAAATCAGTACTGAAATCAAAAGAAGTGTAAGAAAATGATCCTGGGACAGAAAATACAACAACGTAAGAATTTTAACCAAATTATCTTTAAAGACGAAATCTGTAATAAAATCAAAATTAAAGTTTCAATTAATTAACCAGCGGTAATGAACAAAAGTTCGACGAATATACCCAAAAAGTAATCATTATCTGGAATTTTGACAGCTGTACTGACACGATTTATCGTTACACACGACACGAGGTTCTACTTAAATCAATGCTCGCTGGAATACAAGTCAAAATAGATATTAAAATGTTGGATATCAAAGCAAACTTACCTCGCAAATGGGGGTCTTCCATGACAAAGCAGTTGCTGAAAAGAGAAAAGGTAAACCTTATAATTGATGTATTACACTTAAAACTTTTTAAAAGTAATATCGCCGGTAGTGGCTACTTGGCTCAAATGATTAAAAATGAAAATAAACATAATTAAGAGATTAATTAAAAATGAAAATAAATACAATTATCAGAAGTTATTCAATAAATCAAAATTTGTAAAGCAATTACCATAATAATAATTATAATAATAATAATAATATAACAACAACAACAACAACAACAATATTAATAATAATAATAATAATAGTAATATTAATAACAACAAAAACAACAACAATAACAATAATAATAATAATATTAATAATAATAATAATAATTAAAAAAAGAAGAAGGAACAAAGTGTAAGCAAATGCAAAGTAGATAACAAACACGTAATAAGCTAACAAACACATCATTACCCAACTCACCAAAGCCCTATAGCCACTAACATAAGGGAAACACAACGTATCACTATACACCTACGCCACTCACTTTTCCCTTTGACCTGAAGACATCACCTTTAGCCAAAGATAAAGTATGGAACAGGCGCGTGATCAGGGTTTAAGTATTTAACCCCTAACCACGAAAAAAATGGGCGTTCGATATTCTTCCACTACATCATAACTCCTCGCTAATTATGACCTGGCCTTTCCTCTGGAAGAGAGAGAGAGAGAGAGAGAGAGAGAGAGAGAGAGAGAGTGATGCTTAAAACCATAAACATGGAGTGACAATAACACGATGAGGGATAGATAAAGGAATAGAAAAGCTATTCTGAGATTTCAGAAAATGAAATTTAATAATGAACAGACACACTGTGTATAAAGGGTACCTGACACTTGCACGCATTCGTTGCACGCACTGGCGCGCATTGATGCGCGAACTCGCGTGAACAAGTCGTGAAAATGTCGTGAACAGTGCGGGAACGATGCGTGGCATGCGTGCCATGCGTGTCCAGAACTTTGAAATGTTTAAAGTTTGTGGCACGCATTAGCACGCACAAAATAGTCGTGAAATAGTCGTGAACGATGCGCGAACTGGAGTGAACTGGAGTGAACAGTGCAGGAACTGGCGTGAACTGGAGTGAACGATGCGGGAAGTGGCGTGAACTTTATAATGAAGAGAAACAAAAAGGAAACGAAAAAATTAATGAAAAGGAAAGAAATATAAACCTAATAAATTTTTATATTTGCTGTTTTAATGTGAAAAAAAAAATGATATCTTATTTCAAACTATTTCTATATCTTTATAATGAAGAGAAACAAAAAGGAAACGAAAAAATTAATGAAAAGGAAAGAAAATTAAACCTAATAAATTTTTATATGTGCTGTTTTAATGTGAAAAAAAAATGACATCTTATTTCAAACTATTTCTATAACTTTATAATGAAGAGAAAAAAAGGAAACGAAAAAATTAATGAAAAGGAAAGAAAAATATAGACCTAATAATTGTTTATATTTGCTGTTTGAATGTAAAAATAAAATGATGTCTTATTTCATGCACACACTTATTTTCCTCTATTACCAATCAAGAGCCAAAACTTTTGTTTTAAATAAAAATGAACTGAAAAATAAACCCAAGAAATTTTTAAGTTTGCTGTTTGAATGTAAAAATAAAATGATGTTTTATTTCATCAACATACTTATTCTCCTTTATTACCTTAAAATGAAGAGCAAAACAAATTTTTTCTGTTTGCTGTTTGAATGTAAAAATAAAATTATTTCTTATTTCAACACACTTTTTTTCTCTATTACCTTAAAATCAACAGCCTAAAAACTTTTCATGTTGGCTGCTTTTAATGTTAAAATAAAATGCTTTCTTAATACTTGTACATATTTTATGTCTGCTATTTATATGTAAATCAAATGCTTTCTTATTGAAACAAAAATA
>NC_090768.1:37513286-37515786 GCF_036898095.1 Palaemon carinicauda | reverse complement strand
AAGTAACTACATAAGTTATCAATAATGTTTGTGGGCTTCTACGGAAAAGAATGAGCGTTTTATCATAAAAATAATTGCTTTAAAAAACTGTTATAAAAGTAATAATGATCGTAATAAAAACACTTTTTCCTAGGAAAATATTGCCGCATAAAAAAGTCATATTGATATTACTAAATTATTAAATTACATACCAACAATTTCATGTGATTGATGAGGTTCTTGCATGAAATTACTTTTATGAACGATAAAAGAAATATGATTGCTAAAGCAAATCGAATTATGAATTATATCAACATTTACTATGTGAACTAACATTAAAGGTACACTCGGACACACTACTCTACGTCATTTCTCTTCCTCTTATTTTGTTAAAGTTGTTATAGTTTATGTAGGAGATATTTATTTTAATGTTTCTACTGTTCTTAAAACGTTTTATTTTTCCTTGTTTCCTTTCCTCGCTGAGCGATTTTTCCCTGTTGGAGCCCTTGGGCATATAGCATCCTGCTTTTCCAACTAGGGTTGTAGCTTAGCAAGTAATAATAATAATAATAATTTTAGAGAAATGTCTTTTATTTAATAATAATGATAATAAATAACAACAATAATAATAATAATAATAATAATAATAATAATAATAATAATAATAATAATAATAATAGTTCAATAGAGAAAAAATATACACAACAGTTAACATAAACATGAAAGATTTTGAGAAAATTAAAGTAAGAAACAAGAAGCCGACAGGGAACTGGCACATGAACCGACCCACTCCTCTGCATGACCTATGCATTAAAGGGAATGTGTCTCCCCATCAGACAATGCGTGTATTGAAACCCTGTCCTTAGCAACCGTAGATTTGCACTTCCCCATTCATTATCTGTTGTTGAAAGGCGTCCTCTCTCTCGCCCTACATGTTCTCAGACCGGCCTCACTATATCGTCTGGCGCGCGGGGGGAAGATGGACTGGACCCTATAACTCTTGCAGGAAGACGTACGCCTGGATTTCGACTCGAACGCTATATTATGAATTCTATCTAACGACCAAGTCTTATAATTATTTCTCCGCCTATCGAGAATTTAAGAGTACCGTTAAATTCTACTTTTATTTAATAAGGAGAATCAGTTAAAAAGAAAAAAAAAATGGAATGTAATTAAATGAGAATTATTCAGGCATTACATTTGCAAAATGATTCGTTTAGTAAAGAAACGGGAACCATGCAAAATGAATCTTCCTGTACGACGCGCTTTTGCTATTATGTAATAGTATCAAGAACAGCTTGACCTTGCACTGGATACTTGCATTTTATCATTTCAACCTCATGACTCCTTCCGACGTTATGCTTTATGCTGTATGTTGCACAAAGCACTACTTGTTTTTGACAAAAGACATCTCAACGCTTTTTGGAAATTGGGATACGATATGACGAGTGAGTTTGAGTATTTGATTTCCAACATTTATTCTTGATAATACACATTATGATACAATACCTCTCTTGTAATTACATTATCATAGACTGAAAATTACATTTTACATCACAACATGAACTGAAAGAGAAAGAGATCGAAAATTACGTTGACTCTTCTGAACCTTCGAAACAGTAACAAAATAATCAATCGAAAAATATTGTATGTATACACACATCATCATCATCAGCCGTTACTAGTTCACAGCAGAACAAAGGCCTCAGACATATCCTCCCACTTGTGTCTCTTTATGGTCTTTATATGTCAGTCCACACTCACAAACTTTCTTAATTCGACAATCCATCGTCTTCTCTTCCTTCCCCTGCATCTGATGCAATCTCTATGGACCCATTCTGTTATTCTTAATATCCATCTAGTATCTAGCATTCTCATTACATGTCCTGACCATGTCCATTTTTTTTTCTTACATGTTGTTGGAATATTATCTACTTTAGTTTGCTCTCGTATTCACGTTGATCTATTTTTCTCTAGTGTTATTCCCATCATTATTCTTTCAATACCTCTCCGAGTTGTATCTAGCTTATGTTTTAAACTTTACTAAGGGCCCAAGTTTCTGACGCACACATACCTACCATTATATATAAATATACATATATATGATTAAATTAAGACTGCAGAATTTACTTAAAAACTTCTATCGAATAATAATTGAATTTCAGACACAAGCTGAAAATATGAGCATTGAATAAACGAAAAAAAAAAAACATATGGAACGACTATCTCATAGAGCCCCTTACCACCAGCGAAATTTTCAATCTCTAGGACAAGGTCCTTTAAATATACTTATAGGATAACCTTTGGGAAACTAGACACTTACAGTACATACCCTGGTTGTGTTCTAAGTGCAAAGCGGTAGTCAGTCAATCAGTCGCCACAAACCATCCGTTTCTAGATAAGAAAACAAAAATGACCGTACTTTGCATAATCCCTTTCACGGTATGACCTGTATGATCACTAGTGCAGTACTGTTCGGTAAAAGAGTTGTTTACGTGTACGGCCGATAAAAAAAGGCAAA
>NC_090768.1:37490786-37503286 GCF_036898095.1 Palaemon carinicauda | reverse complement strand
TTAAATTTTGGAAGGTCAAGGTTAAAGATCAAGGTCACGGTCAAGCAAAATTCACATATTCACCATAAGTTTGGACATCGTTGTCACAGATACTTCAAACGGATCATATTTGAGTGTATGAAAATCCACGCCAATTAATACATGTTAAGGTCAAAGGTCATGGTCGAGCAAATGGTCAAGAAAAACGCTGCCGCAGCTAAGGTCTACGCTCTACAGAGTGCCCCTACTGCTTACACCAATATTATGAGGCCTGTAGCAACTTCCATTAACGCTTTCCGTTTATTTGTTTGAGATAACGGCTAATACTACGCTCGACACTCTCTTACATCCAGTCTTGAGACAAACAAGAAGGAAAACAATGCTTCTTAGTGTGCTTCGTTGCTTTCAAGCCACTGGATTTTGGAAAGAGGTTGTTGCACGTAATGTCAATGAGGAGATGAAATGAAAACTTGGGGCACCTGGGCTTATCGCATCCTGCTTTTCCAACTAGGGTTATAGCTTAGCAAGTAATAATAATAATAATAATAATAATAATAATAATAATAATAATAATAATAATAATAATAATAATAATACTGACTGTAATAATTATTATATATCATAAACAGCCGTGCTTCAAAGGCACTTCCTACATCTCAAAACAACTAAGGATAATTTCAAAATAATTTATGTTGTAAAATCAATTTTCCATAAAGAAAAGCCAGCCTGTAATTTGTATTATTTCAAAGACACTTTTGGAACTACATTAAAACCTAAAGCATTTATGGCAACTTTTAACATTTGTTTTCAATTAAGAATATATTCAGGAATAAACCAAAAAATAAGAAAACCACAAAATTATAAACAAATTCAGGTGTCTCGCCTTTCCCCCCGAAATTCGAAAGAAGACACTTGACTTCGAGTTGAATCATGGCACCGCTTAGAAGAGGGAGGGAAAGTTTATATAAAAAACACCAAAACTGATCATGAAAGTGATAAGCAGCCTTCTACACATGAGACGACAGCCTCAGCTCGTAACATAAAGTTGTGGTTGGAAAAAACAAGGGAAAAACCTCATGATGATCCCAACGCGCGAGTGAGAGAAAAGTCTGTATTACCACCAAGGAAACTCTCTCTCTCTCTCTCTCTCTCTCTCTCTCTCTCTCTCTCTCTCTCTCTCTCTCTCTAGGTAATCGAATGAAGATCATAGTTGAGAGAGAGAGAGAGAGAGAGAGAGAGAAAGAGAGAGAGAGAGAGAGAGAGACTAGGTAATCGAACGAAGATCATAGTCTTGATAGAGAGAGAGAGAGAGAGAGAGAGAGAGAGAGAGAGGGAGAGACTCTAGGTAATCGAACGAAGATCATAGTCTTGAGAGAGAGAGAGAGAGAGAGAGAGAGAGAGAGAGAGAGAGAGAGAGAAAGAGAGAGAGAGAGCATTAGGTTGATTGAACTGGGCCCACCAGTTTGTTTCTGGGTTGGGAAAAGGAGGAGGGAGATCCAAGACAAAAAGGGAGTCAGGGATTCCAAAGCGCTGAGGATATAGCAGTCTTTTTTTCGTCTATTGTTTCTGAATTAAATGGGAAACGAAGGAATGAAAGCAGACCTATCATATACTTCTCAATTATATCTTACTTAGCATTAATATACGTTTTATATAAAAACTCGGAAGGGAAACCATTTTGATTAATCAGCACTGTCAGCGTGCAGTAACTATCTTACTGAAAGGAAAACAATTCAAATAACATTTACAGACACATTTTATGCAACTAGGGCACGTCTAAACAAACACTTAATGCTTCAGGAGTGTAGCAGGAATTTTTCTTCACCAAAAGTAGAGTCCCCCCCCCCCCCACGGCAAAAGTAGTCGAGACCCTAGGAGGACCAAAAATCACCCCTCCTCCATAAGAGTAGTATGGGCAGTTTTACTAAACCAAAGGGAAATTGCCTGGGCAGTGCTTATTCTCCCGAGAAAGATAGCCCAGCCTGTTGTTCCCAGTGGGAAATTGCAAGTCTGAATTCACCCTCTAGGCCCAATAATTATTCTCCACTCCATAATTACAGGGGACCTGATATACGACAGCGAATTACGTATAACGGAACGTGTGAAATGCATCCTAACCTCACTACACCCACCTAACCTAACTTA
The DNA here is from genome assembly GCF_036898095.1 of Palaemon carinicauda. Classification (NCBI taxonomy): domain Eukaryota; kingdom Metazoa; phylum Arthropoda; class Malacostraca; order Decapoda; family Palaemonidae; genus Palaemon; species Palaemon carinicauda. The sequence goes on along the minus strand of NC_090768.1, from coordinate 37,501,162 downwards.
GACCCCCGGAAATAGCTAGTATCAGAGATTTAGTTTTACCATGCTCCGTTGCCTAACATGACCTACGATGCGTATTACTTAAAAAATACACTTCTGAACCAAGGTTAGGTGTATTACCTCTATTCTATTCATAATGTAGAGTGTAGATGTTACGTAATGTTCAAGACCTTGTTTCGTAATAGTCGAGTCGTTGCTATGATATCCAACTCAAACAACTCGGTTGTTTGTTCCGTTATTGTTCAATATCCCCTGCAAGGAGATTGAACAAGGGCAAATGTAATATACTATAGCTGGTTTAAAAAACTGAGTTACGAATGTGGCAGGTTAACAAGTTGCTTAGCAATTAAGAGTATTATAAGGAATAGAAGCTCCCAATAGTTTGGAAACTTGAATTTCACCAGGTATTAGAAAGTAATGAGTAAAATTAACCTATTCAGGCAAATGAAATAGCAGTTATTAACAGAGGTGCCATCACACATTTGCGGAAAAAATGGAATTTGCCGTCGCAACTGCAAACGACCATTAAAGTGATTAATAAACGACTTATCAAACACCTGTTAGAAAACGATAAACTGAACCACTTTTCAGTTTAGACACCTGCACAAAACCGACATGTAATAAATACCTCTTCCCACTACAATATAAACTATAGGAAAACAACGACGGTGGTCAAAATCTTATCTTACTAAACCACCCCTCCGACAACAACCTGATATCTGCGGATACAAAACTAAAGGTCTGGAAATACTTTATACAACAATTAAGACTTCCAACTGTGTTTTTTTTTTTTTATAAATCTGTTCGAATTACTTGGAAATTAATTAGACGAACCGCAAACAGTAAAACGGGGTATAATTTCGTTAAAAACCATTCACAAACTACTGATCAATAAGAATCAACGATAAATGGCTGAGGATGGCTAGCACTTACATAGTGAAAATCCTATATGAAAATGACTTATAAGGATTAAATAATTACAATTCATACATTATTGCTTTCGTCTACAATTCATACTGTATCGCTTTCGTCGTATGAAGTAATAAAAAACAGTATGTATTTGAGTAACGAAAAAGCACGAGAAATCCTTTCCTAAGATTAAATGCTAACAAAATTAAGAATTAAGCAGAGTACCATATAACCTCATACTCGTAACAGACGGACATTAATTTATTCACCTAAGCTTTAATCTAAAAAAAATAAATTTGTTTTAAACTATCAACCTTAACATTAATTAAAAAAATTCTGAGTTCAGACAAATCGAAGGGAATTACAGTCGATGGATTGGATACAAGTATTTGTATTGCGCCACTATTTTTTTTTTTTTTTACAAAAAAAAGAAAGAAAAAAAAGATTGGGCAACGAAATACAGCATAAACTTCTACTTTTACTAATTTCATGAATTAACGTGGAAGAAAACATACATGTAAAAAAGATAAGGCTACATTTATTTCAGTGTATAGTATAGTAAATGGATACTGATTGTAATCATAAGTGCATAAACCGGGGTTATAAATGATAAAAACTATTGAATTAATCGAATTTCAGATGAATACTTTCGATTTAATTCAAATAAAAGAGTAGGTAATAAAACTACTTTCTATATGAGGCATTAGTTATCTTGTTCAGGAAAAGTATTACTCAAAATTTTTGAACTCGTTATAACTAACAACACTCGATAAGAATAGTCAAAGGCCTGCCCTTTATCCTTTGCATAGTATGGGGTAAAAATAAATTACACACAACAATTACTTAATATTGATGTTGTTCATAAATCTGAGACCATACTACTAGTTTAATCCCCAATGAACATAGTCTAAGTCTCGGATTTTCTTCACACGCACACACACACACACACACACACACATATATATATATATATATATATATATATACATATATATACATATATACAGTATATGAATATATATATAATATATATATATATATATATATATATATACATACATCGTTCGTTGGTTTCTCCTTAACATTAATATATGGTTGTAAGCAATAACATATCTACCTTAAATTTGATTATTATTATTATCATTACTAGTTAACCTACAACTCTAGTTGGAAAAGCAGGATGCTATAAGCCCAAGGGCTCAAACAAGGAAAATAGCACAGTGCGGAAAGGAAATAAAGAAATAAATAAACTACAATAGAATTGATGAGCAATTAAAATACTATATCTTAAGAACTGTAGCAACATTAAAATAGATCTTTCATTTATAAACTACAAAAACTTTAAAAAAACAAGAGGAAGAGAAGTAAGATAGAGTAGTGTGCCTGAGTGCACCTTTAAGCAAGAGAACTCTACCCGAAGACAGTGGAAGACCATGATACAGAGGCTATGGCACTACCCAAGACTAAAGAACATTGGTTTGATATTGAAGTGTCCTCCAAGAAGAGCTGCTTACTATGGCTAAAGAGTCTCTTCTACCCTTAATAGAGACTTAATAAGGGTAGACATGATGATTAACGGCAAAATTAAAAAGGCAAATTTGTGATATTCAAGATAACCTAACCCCATAACCAATGGCTTATAAAAAAATGTGCTAGATTAATCTTCTTCAAACGTTCTGCCAAAATAAATAGTTCTATAGTCAATTTCTTTTAATGAGGCGCATTTGCACCGACTCGCAGCGGTGCCCTTTTAGATCGGAAAAGTTTCCTGATCGCTGATTGGTTAGAATGATCTTGTCCAACCATTCAGCGATCAGGAAACTTTTCCGAGCTAAATGGGCACCGCTACGAGTCGGTGCAAATCTGCCTCGCTAAAAAAATTGACTATAGCTACTAACAGTATTTTATTGACATTTATTTTCTTCAATGACTAGAAAATAATTAAAATAAACATATTCATAAATACGGGCAAAGAAAGATAACGTCAAAATCCCCTGTACTTTTATGCTAATCCTATTATCAAACAAATTCACATTTCGTCACAAAAACATCCAACAAAAGCCCCATCAGTGAACGCTTCAAATGCTGCACATTATCTCATCATTAATTATGCAAAGAGCCATTCCCTCTCAATAAATCATCAATGAAGAAAATATACAGCTGCATGCGTCCATTTGATTGGATATCCATCGGGAAAAAAACTGCATTCAGCGAGTTTTTAAACATGTGAGTTAATCTGAAACTAAGAGGAGTACTTTGTACATAATTATTGCACTTGGATTAATAAAATGTACGTGAGGAATTATAATTATTACACATGGATTAATAATAATTACGTATGGATCCGGGCAATTAAAAATTAACATAGTCACAGAAAATTATAATCATTGCACATGGATTAATAATAATTACATATGGATATCAGCAATTAAAAATGAACCTAGTTACAGAAAATTATAATTATTGCACATGAATTAATAATAATTACGTATGGATCTCAGCAATTGAAAATGAACATAGTCACAGAAAATTATAATTATTGGACTTGGATTAATAATAATTACATATGGATTTCAGCAATTAAAAGTCAACCTAGTCACAGAAAATTATAATTATTGCACATGGATTAATAATAATAACATATGGATTTCAGCATTTAAACATTAACCTAGTCACAGAAAATTATAATTATTGCACACGGATTAATAATAATTACATCTGGATCTCAGCAATTGAAAATTAACATAGTCACAGAAAATTATAATTATTGCACACGGATTAATAATAATTACATCTGGATCTCAGCAATTGAAAATTAACATAGTCACAGAAAATTATAATTATTGCACTTGGATTAATAAAGTCTATGTAAAGATTTCGGCAATTAAAAATGAACCTAGTCAGAAAAAAACTGGCATTCATTGCATTTGGATTAACAAGAAAACGCAATGATATTCAGCAATTAAAAATGAACCTAGTTAGAGAAAATTCCAAACGTAACTATAAAAAAAAGTGTAAAACTACATAAATTGAAAGCTTTGACACTTGATTAAAATCGCAATTTGTGATTAAATCGTTAAAGGCTATCCTTGCTCGCACAAGCCATCAAATATACTTGTACATAAACATTTGGAAATGTTAGACAGAATTCACACGAAGAACGTGCACTTTCCTTCCCTTAGTGACTTAAAAGTGTGCAAACCACCTTCGCTTATATGAAGAGTCACGTAGACCCCATGACAAATTTCACCTCTTTCTACCTTTCTAACTTGCAAACTTATCGCACAGATGTCAACATACACATTCACACATATATGTACACCTGTGTGTGAGGTGCATCCAGGTAAAACTGAATAGTTTGGCATAAAAGCCTAATTTCATTAGAGGAATTAATTTCCGTTACCTCAAAAATACCATCAGATTAGTCTAACGCAGATCTGATGGGTCATGTCTCTAATTCATTAAATGAAGACATATTTATCTGATCAATATTAATACTCTGCTTATTGTATCCAATGAACTTGTCTTCATTATCAAATAAGCTGATGCACACATGATTTGAAAGTTTTTCCTTAATCTTTATTAATAAATTTTACAAGAAAGTTAACTCTTCATAAATTTTACAAGAAAGTTAACTCTTCATAAATTTTACAAGAAAGTTAACTCTTCATCAATCACATCTTACATCTTCCTCCTTTAAGGTTATAATAAGAGGAGCACATTTTATTATTATTATTATTAATTGCTAAGCTACAACCCTAGTTGCAAAAGCAAGATGCTATAAGCCCAGGGGCTCCAACAGGAATAACAGCCCAGTGAGGAAAGAAAACAAGGAAAAATTAAACATCTTAAGACCAGCAACAACATTAAAATAAATATTTCCTAAATAAACTATAAAGACTTTAACAAAACAAGAGGAAGAGAAATATGATAGAATAGTGTGCCCGAGTGTACCCACAAGCAAGAGAACTCTAACCAAAGACAGTGGAAGACCATGGTACAGAGGCTATGGCACTACCTAAGACTAGAGAACAATGGTTTGAGGCTCAGATAAGAATTGCTTCTATTAAAAGGCTTCACAACAGAAAAACAGACAGAAATCTAATAAGTCCACATAGACAAAGACGGAATAACCACACAGGCCTCTCAAGCGAACCCGAATCCCTTTGCTTTCCTAACGGATCCATACTGATATCGTCAGAAATATTCTCGGCTTGAACAAATGAACTCCCAGAATAAAGACGTCTTTCCGGTGAGTATAAAGAGATATTGAGGATTATGGCAAAATTACTCACAATTCTGTCACTTATCAATTACTAAGTACGATGGTCTCATTGCCCTAAATGACATAAATAACGATTTAGAATCCCTACTCTCGAGCGTAACTCTGATTGCTTCACAGGCATCAAATGATTAAAATCAATATTGAAACTATTATCATTATCGTTGTTATTATCATTATCTACCATAAACATAGTCATATGTGACGAATCAAAATTCAAAATGAGACAGTTCCTCTCTGTAGTTTATGTAACCATTTAAAAGATCTTTATAGTGTACAATACTACATAAAAAGTCAATTAATCTACAAATATTTGTCAAAACAGGATTACAAGACAACATAACCACAAATATTTTCTGATCTTTTTATCAAAAAATTAAATTACCCCTTTTACAATCACAATGTTTCCAGTATGATTACATTCAATAGCATTTTTATATAAACATAAATAATCTAATTTAACATTTTACAAAAATACACATCTTGATTTTGATTTCTAGTTCGTGTCTTCCAAACTTATGTTATATAAACAGAAAGAGACAGAAACGAACACTTGAAATCGTACGTATGATCAGCCTGAATTATCGAGTAATTTCATTATATGATAACCCAGTGATAAGACGGCACGTGTTTATACTTAATGACGTAATGCTCTGATGCAACAGGTAATATTGCTGACTCATGGAGATTTCTTCATCTTAATGAAGTTAAATTTGTAATCATGTTTCAACTCGACTTCTAGAACAATATTCAGACGGGATAAAGGAGAATTGTAAATTCATCATAGGATAGGCTGCTATGTTTGAGAAGAATGTGATGATTATAATGAAGTTAATCTTGAATACTTATACGCAATCAAGATTACATAAACAGAGAGTGGATATATACACACACGATATATATATATATATATATATATATATATATATATATATACACATACATATATATATATATATATATATATATATATATATATATATATATATATATATATATAACGACCACAGGTAAAATGAAATAGAAAGTATAGAAGTAAATCCTGACTAGTTTGGTGACACTTCTCTGAAGAAGTAACACGCAAATAGTCAGGACTTACTCCTATATTTTCTATTTCATTCTTTATGTGGTTATTTAGTATCTGGGCATCACGTTTCCCAGTGATATATACGCGCACACACACACACACACGCACATATATATATATATATATATATATATATATATATATATATATATATATATATATATGTGTGTGTGTGTGTGTGTGTGTGTGTGTGTGTGTGTGTGTGGCATTTCCGTGCTTCTTAAACTTACACCAGCACACATAATATACAATTTGCCTTGAAATTCTTACCAGAGCTGAGTTTGCACAGAGCTTCCAGTGAACAAGGTCAACGAGCGTGGTTGTATCACCGTAATGTCAGGGTTTTTGTATCAGCGAGTTGTATGTACTTCAGTACAAATACACTTTATATATATATATATATATATATATATATATATATATATATATACATACATATATATATAATATACTTATATATATAATATATATATATACAGTATATATATATATATATATATATATATATATATATATATATATATATATATATATAAAACACATCGCCATTTTACAACATTATTGTGCTTCATGTATATCAAGTCCTTTCTGTATTAATACGTCTTTTATTCCATTTATCCAACCTTTCTTTTTGTGTTCTTATCGTCCGACCTTCAAGCACTTATGAAATAGAAAATCTTTTCATGAATCTATAGTCTTCCATTCTTTCCACAGGACCGAACCAACTCAAACTAATCTGAAATATCATTTCCCCTACGATACATTTCAACCTTTTCTGCATATCCACATAGTTCTTGTTGTACTGATTCTTATTTATGACACAGATACTATGCAAACAGCTAATCTCAACAGCTTCAACTTTTTCGTACATTTACACTTTAATTCCATAAAGGAGCGTTGGCTCAACAATCATTTCACACATTCTAATATTAAATTCAATAGGAAAAACGTTATCTTAATATTAAATGAAAAACTTTAGATGAATACCAAGCCTTCTCAAGTCCAATTTTACATGAAAAGGGCGTTAAGAAAAGACTTGTTAGGGAAATTACTATCAATTTAGTTTTTTTAATCTAAATCTAAAATCAACGATTAGTTGCTTTATCCTGTTCTCATCTTCTAATTATCTTCATCACATTACCGAGGGTGAATTATTACTATCATTAAGAATGTTATTCTTTTTGTTATTGATAATACCAAAAACATCAACTCAACCAAATTAATAATATATTCATCATGTGCAATTCTAGCAAAATAATCATATGAACTTGTTAAAAAAAAAAGAATTAAAAAATACAAAAACAAACAGAAACGTTTTGCCAATTCCCAGAATGCATGAATTATATGGACGAATGGAATGTGTTTGAAAGAGGGGGAGGAAGGGGGAAGAGGGGTTACAGGTGGAAAGGCTCGGGTGGGTGGATTTGTTTCAAAAATTATGCGCTCGCCGATTAGCAGGGAGAAAAAAAAAAGAAAAAAAAAGGAAAAAAAAAAATCCCGTTTGAAAAGGCCATATGATGGATATGACTACACTTAATTCACATCAAAAGAGATATTCATAATACGCTCATTATAGAGATAAAAATCACCGCCAAAAAGAAATATTTTTTCCACACTTATAATTTCTCATTAAGCCAACTACATACCCATAAAATGACTGCAGTAGAATTTAATTCATAAATCATCTAGTTCTAATTAGGACGGCCATTGCAGCAAGAGCAGGGAAAATACTTTATATCAGTGACGATAAAAAAGATGAAAAAAAGATAATAACGATGATGTTGAAGAACTAAAATAATAATGGTGGCGGAAACAGTCTTTAATAAGATTGACAATAATAGTAAAGCTTATCCTTTTAAGTGATAAGAAAAATAATAAATATTCCGTATTAATATTAACAGGGAAAATAAAAACATGTAATATATTTATTTATTCATTTCCTTTCCTTACTGGGCTACTTTTCCCTGTTGGAGCCCATATGCTCATAGCATCCTGCTTTTCCAACAATGGTTGTCGATTGTCTAGTAATAATAATAATAATAATAATAATAATAATAATAATAATAATAATAATAATAATAATGTAGACAAGCTTTGGCATTTATGGAATAGAAAAAAATCTTTGAGTCCTGTACGTTAAAATTCTAGCCCATACTTACATAGTACCAATGCTGTTCGAATACACATTCAGAATACTGCACTGTTTGTCTATACAGAATCTCATTGGTGCAAATGGACGGTATCAAGCAAAAACGCCAATGATCAAGAACTATTAAATGCATTTCCCCAACAAAAGCAGGATGAAAACTCCTCAATAACCTTCGTCAGAATATTAATTTTCACGTGGCTCGCGCATTCACCCACACACGCAAATTTCTGAAGTGAGGAAAATTCAGCAACAGTGTAAAAATAAAATATCGTGAAAAGAAGTCATTTGCAAAGGGAAGGGACAAATGAAAGTCGAGGCTTCGTCACTGACGATGAATCATGACGAATATCGCGATTCCGATGAGATATGCCAATTAAGGCTGAAGAACATTCAGTTCCAGTTTCGAAATGGATAATTGGACTCGAAGTGAAAGACTATAAGGGGTCAGAAAGCAGCTTCATTTCCCACGATTGAGAGCCCTTCGACCTCCCCAGAGTCCCTCGCTCCGAGGGGATGAAGTTTCCTAAATGAAAGGACGACAAAATTCAAGCCAGCACAATTCCTCCATCCTACTCACTACCATCCCATGAGATACTACCACTGCAGTTATACGATCCTTCAAGGACTGGTCAGACAGTTTTATGATGGATATTTTTCTAAGCATGACTGGCTTATTCCTTAAAAATTTCTCCTTCAATATACAGTATGTTATGTAGTACTTGTATTTTTGTTACTGAACAGTTTAATGTAGTAAGGCACACTGAAAGGCATATACTGTATATTCATTGCTGGGCACCATAGTGAGTATAGGAATTTAATATTTGGTGCTCCTCAGGATAGTGTTCTTGGTCCATTACTTTTTCTAATACATAAAGTTTGGCCTTCTTACACATCTGACAACAATTAGCATGCAACGCCTCGCACAACTACCTGTATGGATAGCTATTGTAATAATTCAGTGAATATTTGCTGACATGCTACAGTTGGAGATGACCCTTCAACTTGGGTTAGACATGTCTTTTAGAACAACCCGAAATCTTTAGTCTTGGATACTGGCATAGATTTGTTCCATGAACTTCCACCTGTTTGGGTTGGCATTACCTTACTAAAGGGTACACTCAGGCAAATATTTTTTGTATATATGCCTTTGGTTTTCAAATGGCTAAGGATACTGAGTGGTATAGCAAGAGGCTATAGTTTCTTCCTTTGTTTTTTGCTCAATTTTCAAAATTATCATCACTGCCATTTTCTCTATATGTAGTCACACTAATTTAGTCATTGTCATAATTCTATAATTTCTATTTTATAGCTTATTCTCTACATCTATGATCCTATACCAAATTACTTTCCTTGTAGGGTTTATTGAGTTTGTAGCATCCAGCTTTACCAACTAGAGTGCAGCTTGGATTGTTCTAATAATAATAACACCGCTCCTATAGCGAGACACTTTAAAAGAATACAGAAAAACGTAAGTTCCAAAAGTAACTTAAAAATCTTGACCGGTTCCTATAATTTTGCATGGATAGAGTGAAATTCACCAAAATCTGGTTATATTTCATTGTCCATATGTCGCTCGAGAACAGCTGGAGCAAGAGACATTTCAAAACACTGTCGCAAACTGTCCTAGAGACCGAACATAAACACAAAATCAGCGCCCAAGACTCCTCTCCACCTAAGCTGGGACATCTGAGAACAAGGCTGCTGATGACTAAGCAGGTAGACTTACGGGTCCGATAACCTACAAAGCCTAGCTTAAAAGGATAGTAAGGCCTATACCTAGACCGTGGTAAGGCCACTTTCACCAATAGAAAATATCGGACAGAGTAAGCTTGGCTTGAACTCGGGACCAGTAGATTCCTAGTCACTGACGTTTCAGTGGGCTACCATAACCATGTTTTCCCTTTTTAGCAGAATTTTGCATTTGAAAGATTGCCTAATTAATTTGCCTATAA